>NW_027669674.1:102500-135000 GCF_964212035.1 Myotis nattereri
AGAGGAGGGGCGGCGGCTGGGGGGTCCGGTACCCCAAGGCACCCTCTCGGATCGCTAGAGAAGGCTTTCTCACCGAGGGCGTGTCGTCCCCCAACCCCAGCAGAAACACCCCACCGGGCCCGCGGAGCCACGAGGAGACACTTCCGAGGGAACACAGGGGGGGCCCGGGAGAGGAACCCGACCGGGACAGGGTCAGAGCACAGGGTGTACACGCAAACGAGCGCACGCGATAGGGGCCGTCGAGAGAGAGAGAGCGCGCGGGAGGAGCGAGCCCGTGCCGCCTCTGGGCTTCGTCCTCTTGCCTCACCGGGGGCCTCCGTCCACAGTTAGCTAAAAGAGAGCCCGCGGTGTCGCGTCGGGAACACCGGCACGACGCAAGGAAAAAAAAACAAAAAAAAAACCAGCAACGGAAGAACAGGCGGCAGCAAAAAAAAAAAAATTCAACTCTCACGGTCAGCCAGCGGCCGGCACCCGCTGACTCGGCCCCGTCGCGGTCGCCCGCGCGGCACACGTTGCGAGGGCCCGGCCCCCCTCCCGCGAGGGGGACGGGCGTGCCTTCCCCTTACCCGGACAGACTCCCCCGGGGCTCCCCCCCTCCGGCGCACCGCCGACAGCGGCGGCCCGGATGGGGGCGCTCGCGGGGAGCGGGAAACGACACCACCAGCTCGGCCTCGGGCACCTGCAGGACGTCCCGGAGCGCTCCAGGGGCACCCACCGAGAGCCAAGGCGAAACAGCGACCGCACGCCCAACGGGGGAGGCACGTGCGGCGCGACGACGGGACACCCCCTCCCCGCCGCGGGGAAGGGCGCCCGCGACAGCGGCAAGCCGGGAAAGGCGAGCGGAGAGTGTCCGCTGCGTCATAGAGACCACGGGCGTGACACCGAGGTCGGGCCGGGTTCCGCACCCCTTCCCCTTCCACGCACCGCCGTCGGACGGGGGAGGAGGAGAGGAGAGGGGCCCGCGGACAGAGCGAGAAGAGCGGTCCCATTCGCCAAGGAATGTCCGTCCCTCGGCTGGCGCGGCTTAGGCCCGGCCCGGGAGAGCGCGACGTCACCACATCGATCGGTCGGCAACAGAAAACGGGGCGGGGAGCCGCCAGCGAGGCAGCCCCCCTGCGAGAAGAAGGGAAACGAGGCGGGGACAACCGTCCGGAACACGAGCCTGCGCTTCAGCCTCGCCACGTAAGCCCTTCGCCCTCTCCTCACGCAGAGGAGGGAGAGGGGGCACGGTCCGCCGGGTCGGGGCCCGAGACGTACAGAAGCCGGCGCGCGCAGGCCCGAGGCGTACGGCTTTCGCTCGCGCGGCCCGGACGCGGGGGAGTCAGGCTTCGGGTCGCGGCCGAGAAGCTCCCGGGGACACCCCCCCGCCGTCCAATCACCCGAGGACAGCGTGCCCACAGTCATCTCGTGGTACAAAATGCCAACTTTAGGCAAAACATGGACGGTGCCCGGTGTCGGGGGCCTCTGTGTACAGATCACGCCGCACTCCCGGAAGCGAGTCGCGGCCACCAGAGACCCCACGGGACCCCATCGCCACCAAAGAAGGGCGGGGGGGGGGGGCAAGAGAAAGGGACGGGG
Source organism: Myotis nattereri (assembly GCF_964212035.1). Taxonomy (NCBI): domain Eukaryota; kingdom Metazoa; phylum Chordata; class Mammalia; order Chiroptera; family Vespertilionidae; genus Myotis; species Myotis nattereri. The sequence continues at coordinate 104,079 of NW_027669674.1, forward strand.
CTATCTGGTCGACCCCCCACCCCCCACCCCAAAGCCCGTTAAGAGCGTGCCTCGGACAGGCGGCAGCAAGAGGAGAGGGCCGGGCCGTCCACGGCCTCACCTCACCACTTGGCACGCGCGGGCAACGGCCCGGTCAAACGCGCTTCCGAATCGGGACTTTGAAAAAATTCCGCGGGGCGCCTAGAACCACCGTGTCAACGGAAGGCCCGGCCACGGCATCGGCCCAAGCCCGCTCGCGGAAAAAACCAAGAACCGTATCTGACGACCGGGGCCACGCGTGCGCCCGTACCGACCCGCCTCGCCCTCCGCCGCCCTCCACGCACCGCCCGTGCCGGGCCCCACCTACGGAGCTCCGAGACTCGGATAACGGCCACAAAGTCGAGCCCGGTGACCGCGGCACACTCGGGCACTCGCACGCCCGTGCAGTCGGGTAGACCCCTGAACGCGCGCACGCTCCCGCCTCCGGATCGGGACTTTGAAAAATTTCGCGGAAGGCGCCTCTGACGGACGGACGGACGGACGGACGGACGGACGAACCCGCAGGAGCGGGCGCGGACACACGGCACGGGTCGCCCGGCACCTCACGCAGGCACGCGCCCGCGCCGAAATCAATACAAGCGGGAGTGGGGGGGGGGGGCCGCCTCGGGCAGGACGGCGTCCCGGCGCAAGCCACCCTCTCCGGCTACGCCCGCGGCGGCGGCCCCGGTCGGTCCCCGCGGAGGGGCGACAGCGAGTGCCGGGCCACCCGTCCCGGCGGCGGCGGCGGCGGCGGCGGCGGCGGCGGCGGCGGCGGGCACTCACGCCTTCAATGGCCCCGCAGGTCCAATCTCCGGAGAACCGGACAGGCACCGACGGAGCGGCGCGAGGCAACCTCTGCGGCTACGCCCGCGGCGGCGCCGGCGGCGGCGGCGGCCCCGGTCGGTCCCCGCGGAGGGGTAACAGAGTGCTGGTCGACCCGTCCTAGCCGTCCACCACCGCGGCGGCGGCAGCCACTCACTCCTTCAGCATTGCTGCAGGTCCAATATCCGGAGAACGGGCCGGGCACCGACAGACCGGCGCCGCCGGCACGATCTCGACAGCGCCGCCGGCACCCTGGAAGTTGGCCTCGGGCACTGCAGCCGCTTCCCCTCCCTAGATGCTCCGCAAGGAAGAAACGATATAAAAGCGGCCGCCAGGTGGCTCCCGACAACCGGCGCGAACCTCAGCGGGACGGATCCGGATCTCGGGCCGGCAAGGGCGTCCTGCCGCCCGCCCGGAGGGCCGATCGCGTCCCCGGTCCCCACCCCCAACCCCCTCCGGGACGGCACGGCGCCACCGAACGCGGGGGCGGGCGGGGGGCGGGGGGGGGGGTGCCTAGGATAATCTTTTTCGGAGGATGACCGGAACAAACACGGGGGCGGGCCGGGCCATTCGAAAGTGAAACTTCCACCACCACCACCACCACCACCCCCCACACACACACACCCCGCAGGCCCAAGACGTCCCGGCGCCTGCCTCCCTCTCTCCCTCTCTCCCTCTCTCCCTCTCTCCCTCTCTCCCTCTCTCCCTCTCTCCCTTCCCGGAAGACATAACACAAACTTTTTAATAAATATTTTATTGATCTTTTACAGAGAGGAAGGGAGAGGGATAGAGAGAAACATCCACGAGAGAGAAACATCGATCAGCTAGCTGCCTCCTGCACACCTCCTACTGGGGATGTGCCCGAAACCAAGGTACATGCCCTTGACCGGAATCGAACCTGGGACACACACACACACACACACACCCCGAGTCCGCAGGCCAACGCTCCATCCACTGAGCCAAACCAGTTAGGGCACAAAAACATTTTTGCCACCTGGGAGCTGAAACCTAAATGAGGCAGTACTCACGGATCGGATCGTGTCATCTAATCTCTCTCTCTCTCTCTCTCTCTCTCTCTCTCTCTCTCTCTCTCTCTCTCTCATTGAAATTATTGGGGAGACACCGGTTCATAAAACCATACGGGTTTTAAAATAAAATAAAAAATGAATAAATCGGCCGAAACCGGTTTGGCTCAGTGGATAGAGCGTCGGCTTGCGGACTGAAGGGTCCCAGGTTCGATTCCGGTCAAGGGCATGTACCTGGGTTGCGCGCACATCCCCAGTAGGAGATGTGCAGGAGGCAGCTGATCGATGTTTCTCTCTCATCGATGTTTCTAACTCTCTATCTCTCTCCCTTCCTCTCTGTAAAAAATCAATAAAAATATATTAAAAAAAAAAATGAATAAATCAGATATGAATAAATAGGGATCTTTGTATGGAACTAAACAAAAAACAACAACAGAAACATACAGGTTATTCCAGTGGACAACTCAAGAAAATATCATCTGAATACATACATACCACATCCAGTGCTCAAGCAGGAAGCGTCATCGGAATGCTAGGGCAAAAACATCTATTTTTTTAAAAGGCTCCCGAAGAATAAACAAGCAACTGGAACAACATCTCTCTCTCTCTCTCTCTCTCTCTCTCTCTCTCTCTCTCTCTGTCTCTCTCTCTCTCTCTCCCACTCCCTCCCTGCCTCCCTCCCTCTCTGAAATCAATGAAAATATATTTTTTTAAAAGATCAGGAATCAGTGTAGAACGGCATGTGAAAACACTTGGCATTCACTTCTAAATGGCAGGAAACAGAGTGATAGTGTTCGAAAAAACTTGGAAATCACAGCTATATAAAGCAGCACACTGTAGAACAAACATTATTTGACACCACTTGGAATTCACGTCTAAATGGATGGAAGCGATCTAAAATTGTTTGCAAGCACGTCAAAATCACTGATCTAGATTAGGAAACAGTGTACGACGGTGTTGGGCAACACTTGGGAATCACTTCTAAAGTGCAGGACACTGTGCAGCAGTTTTGGAAACCACTTGAAATTCACTTCCAAATGTCAGGAGACGGTGCAAAAGTTTTTGAAAACACTTGGAAGTCACTGGTAGCGTTCTAAGATGCCAGAGAGGAAAATGTCACCGAGGCCAAAATCTTACCTCCACCTTCTTAGGGTTTGTGGAGGAGGCGGCCCTGCAAAATTCACCTGACACGGGGGGGGGCGGGGGGGGGGGAGGCCGGGAGACATGAGGGCAAGTGTCTGATATGACAAGGTGAGCGCTCCTAAGGAGAGCGTGGAAGAGCCGGAGAGGTGGCAAAACATCCACGCTTTTTCATACTGGGTTGAAAGGAGAGAGGCAATTGTGGGAAAGCCACTAACTAGGCGGGGAGGCAAAAGGAGAGATGAGGGAGGCCCGTTCCTACAGATCCCTCTGCCGCTCGGCTGGCTTCCCGTTTCTTACACTGCCTAAAGTGCGAAAAACGAGTCCCCGTGTGCGCTCGTCATCTCTCCCCCCCACCCCACCCCCTCGATGTTTACGTCCAGTTGGAGTCTTTTTTGCCATCTGGCCACTTTGCGGTGGCGGCATAGTCACTTAAGGAAAGAAAGGAGAAGATCGGGTTGGTTCCAGGCACGGAATTGTGCCAGAGGCCCGGGCGGGGAGGGGGGGGGGAGAGACAGGAGTCAGTCACTGAGCGGCCCCCAACGTATTTCTAAGACAGTGAGCGACTCTGGCAAGGGCATGCGGTAGGAGGAGAGCAGCTGGAGTTCTGTTTGTTGGCTGGGGGCTTGCAGGGGATTGGGGAGGGCCTGGGGTCCGTTTGCTCCTTTGTTTATGTCATTTTATTTCTTTTTCTTTCTTTCTCTGTTTTTTGTGTGGTTTTTTTTGAACAAAGGTGAAGAACTCTTCGGGTGTACGTATTTCTGCAAGAAAGCCTGGCAGGACAGGACACGGGGGTATGCGGGCCAGGCCAGTCCATTGACCTGAAAACCCAAAGGATCTGTAGTGGCTCTGACTAGCGCCCTTCCTTTTAGAAACAGGAAGACAGGGGAGTTTATCTCGGGGTCCCTCCCTCTCCTCTCCCCCCCCCCCCCCACACACTCACACACACACACACACACACACACACACACACACACTCGCACACCGGGCCCACCAGTGGCACCCGAGTAGCAAGAGGTTTCTAGAATGAACTGAGTTTCAGGGCCCAGCCAACCAGCCACCCAGCAGCAAGGGAAACACCATATAAAAACGGCCGCCAGGTGGCGCGCGAACACCAGCGAGAACGTCAGTGGTGCAGCTCCGGGGCCGTGGGCCCGGCCAGGGCAAGCGCCCCGCCGCCCGCTGTGTGTGTCTTTTGGGGGAGGAGGGTGGCAGGGGGCACGGGTGGCCGGGGCCCCGTGGTGGGCGGCCGGCGGGGCGTCCACCACCTGGGGTTTCCCCAGGAAGGCCCCGCGCACGCGCGGCCTGGCAGAGGAAGGGGGACTGGAAAAGTTTTTTGGGGGGGGGGGGGGGCCTGACAGAGGACCGAGAGGACGTACCCGGAACACTTTTTGGGGCCCGGGACCCTTAAAACCTCAATCCGGGGGAGTCTAAAACCCTAAACCCGGCGAGTATTCACAGGGCAACAATGGAGAAATCATTTTCTCTTTTTGTTTCTTTTCATTTTTTTTTTCTTTTTCGGAATTGAATTTATTGGGGGAGACATCGGTGAATAAAATGAAATGGAATGCAATAGGATAACATAAAAGGTGTAAATACATAAGCCTTGCATTGTGGGTGAAAAGGGGCCACATGTTGCCCTGCCCGCCTTGACTCAGTGGATAGAGCGTCAGCCTTAACTGTACGGTAAATGAATATTTATCTTTTTTATATGTATTTTATTGATCTTTTACAGAGAGGAAGGGAGAGGGACAGAGAGTTAGAAACATCGATGAGAGAGAAACATCGATCAGCTGCCTCCTGCACATCTCCTACTGAGGATGTGCCCACAACCAAGGTACATGCCCTTGACCGGAATCGAACCTGGGACCCTTGAGTCTGCAGGCCAACGCTGTACCACCGAGCAAAACCGGTTAGGGCGGGTCACATGTCTTTGGACTAGTGAATGACAAGAGGTGACTAGTCACTTCCCTTTTTTCCAGTGCCCTCAGGGCACAGCCCAGGGTCCCAGGGCAGAGACCACAGATTCCCTCATTGTTACTGTTGTCATGTTAATTGTTGACCTCCCGGCTCACTATCATTTTACAGTTTACCAAATCCCCCCGCCCCCCCCCACCCCCCCGCCCACCTCCCTCATCTATCACCACTGGATTTCATGGAACCCACTGGTCAACATCAGGAAAGAGTGTAGAACAGTGTTTGAAACCACTTACAAGTCTCATCCTTGGATGGTGATTTATAAAAATAGGTCAAAGACATGGTTGTGGACTTTGGGCTTTGCTGTGCTGTGTATCTATGCAGAGGCAGGGTGCTCTTAAACTCCTATGTGATGACTTAAGTTTATCCTTCACCCCTGGTCTGGCCTCCGGACTTTGTTATCTAGGCCTTGGAAAGGCTTCCTCCCTGCCTTGAAAAGAATAGATTTTTAATTCCTTGAGATTCTGCTTCCCGGCAATTGCCGACAGTCTGTTTCAAATAAACTCATCCCAAAAATTATTTACAGATTTGAGTGTTTCTCAGGTTAATGGTATGGAACTCCAAGAAAACACACACACACACACAAGTTTTTCAAGTGTACAACTCAACGAAACATCACCTGAATACAGCGCCCAAAGTATAAAGTCTCTTTGTGTCACCATTTACCTCCCCCCCACCCCCCAGTTTCTTTCTCTTTGGCTTTCTTTTGTGTTCTCCCCTTCCACTACCACGCACCACCCCAATTCTATTATTTTCAACATAGGGAGGAGGCCTTTCCAAGGCCTACAAACAAAGCAACAAAGCCAGGAAGCCATACAGGCAATAAACGATAACCTGGACCACATCTGCCATTGCCTATGTATATATATATATATATATATATATATATATATATATGTTATATATACGTGTGTGTGTGTGTATAAATATATATATATATATATATATATATATATATATATATATATATTCACAAGAAAGCCCAAAGACAACAAGCAGGTGGGTGTGGGGAACATTGGTGCAAAATCATGTGGTTGTGGATTTTAGCGTGACTCACCTTTTGAATGACAAGAAAGTGGGGGGGGGGGGGCGCCCTGTAGTATGTGTGTTTGAAATGAGGTAAACCTGGATGAGGCCTTGTCCATGAAATGTACAAAATCAAGCAGTTTGGCCCTGGACCGGTGGCTCAGTTGGCTAGAGCGTCTTCCCTTATGCCACTGTTTGTGTGTTTGATCCCCAAACTGGGCACATACAGGAAGCAACGGAGCCCTGGCTGTTGTGGCTCAGTTGGTTGAGCTTCATCTTGCGCATTGAAAGGTCACCGATTCCTTTCCAGGTTGGGGCACATGCGCAGGTTTCAGGCTCAATTCCCAGCTGGGGTATGTATTGGAGGCAACCGATAGGTATTTCTCTCTCTCTCTCTCTCCCTCCCTCCCTCACTCCCTCCTTCCCTAAAATCAATAATATATATATATATATATATATATATATATATATATATATATATATATATTGCTGTTAATCCTCACCCGAGGATATTTTTCCATTGATTTTTAGGGAGAGTGGAAGAGACAGAGCAAGACAGAAGGAAACATCGATGTGAGAGAAACACGTCAATTGGTTGCCTCCAACCAGGGCCAGGGCCCAAAGAACCTGCCACCAAGGTCCATGACCTTGGCCGGAATCGGACCTGGGATCCTTTGGTCCACAGGCTGGCCAACGCTCAATGCGCTGAACCAAACAGGCTAAGGGGGGAGAAAATTATATATATATATATATATATATATATATATATATATATATATATACTGTACCCAGCCACGCATTGCTGTGGCTCAGTCTGGTTAAAAGGAAAAGAAAGAAAAGAGAAAGCACACGTTTCTAATACATTTAATTTCACCATGCCTGTTGGGTATACAACATTCTGTGTTGTTCCATTGTCTGTGCAGATATAGAGATTGTCTGGTTTGTCGACTCTAGAACACGCAACATATAATTGTCCATGTGAGAAGCAATCCACGTCTAGAGCTAAACCGCACAATTCTAAAGATTTGCCATGAGCTTTGTTGATGGTGATTGCAAACGCCAATCGAATTGGGAATTGCAATCTCTTAAATTGAAATGGCATATCCGTTGGAATCATAGGAATGCGAGGAATGAGGACATCTTCACCTTTGAAAGGTCCTGTCAAGATGGTTGCTTCTACGACATTGCTCATTAATTTTTTACTGCAAGCCGCGTGCCTGTCAAAGCTTTGGCTGTTTGACATTTCGCAACATGGCAATTGGCACGCCGATTTTCAATTACAGTACGTGCGTTGGCATCCCTGGCAGATCGAGTGAATTCAAAAATTCTGTTGGATAATTAACCGCTTCATCTGCTTCCACAACAGTGTCGACGGACTTGTATGTGACTGCCTCGCTTTGAATGTTAGACTGAATGATATTCTTAAGTCCGTAGGCGTCTTTGTTCTTGGCCGCAAGAATAGCTCATTCACTCAGCCAATCGTGATTCTTATCATTGGTTTGAATATTGGGAAATACTTTTTCAACCAATTCTTCTTTTGACGTCACTAAATTGCAGAAGTTATGAGGCAATGAGATGCGTCCTGAGTTCAGATCAACCGGCACCTTTTCGTTCCCAATTCCCAGCAATTGATGTGAGAATATCTCAGCTGATCGATCGTTTTGCAGCTGGACACGCATATTTTTGGTTAATTTTATCTACAATCTATAATTGTAAACAGAAACATTGAAATGGAATCGTAAAATATTTAGTATAGCGTGTGTTGCTTTTACGTCCAACAGATGGCGCTGTTTTTAAAAAAGAGCATGTTTTTACCTGGCACAGGTGTGACATCTATATAATAGTAGGTATACAGGTATATAAAAACACGCGCGTATTCGAATGCAACATTGTCTCAAAATTTCAAAGCAATCGGTGAAGAACTTTCGGAGATTTAAGATTTTGAACAAACGAATATTTGCATTTTTATTTATATATATATTTAAAGGCTACCGACGAATGAATAAACAATCTCCCTCCCTCCCTCCCTCCCTCCCTCCCTGCCTCCCTCCCTCCCTCCCTCCTCTCCTCCCTTCCACTCTCTCTTTATTTTCCCCACTCTCAAAAAAAAAAATAAAAATAAAAATAAAAAACTAGCCCTAGCTGGTTTGGCTCAGTGGATAGAGCCAAAAGGTCCCAGTTTCGATTCCGGTCAAGGGCACATGCCCGGGGTTCGGGCTCGATCCCCAGTACGGGGTGTGCAGGAGGCAGCCGATCCATGATCCTCTCTTATCGTGGATGTTTCAACCTCTCCCTCTCCCTTCCTCTCTGAAATCAATAAAAAAATATATATTTTAAAAAACACATCAAGCCCTAGCCGGTTTGGCTCAGCGGATAGAGCATCAGCCTGCGGACTGAAGGGTCTCGGGTTCCATTCTGGCCAAGGGCACATGCCCGGGTTGCAGGCTCAATCCCCAGTAGGGGGCGTGCAAGAGGCAGCCGATCCATGATCCTCTCTCATCATGGATGTTTCAGTCTCTCTACCTCTCCCTTCCTCTCTAAAATCAATAAAGAAAGACATTTTTAAAAAAATACATCAGGAATCAGTGTAGAGCAGTGTTTGACAACACTTGGGACTCACTTCTGACAGGCTGGAAACTATATGAAAGTGTTTGAAAGCACTTTGAAGTCACTGCTCAACATGAGAACCTGTGGAGAGCAGCGTGTGACCAAACTTGGGAGTCGCTGCTGAAGTGCAGTCGGCACGCTGACAAACGGCAGGAGACGGTGCAAACGTGTTTGAGAACACTTGGAAGTCACTCGTAGCGTTCTCAGATGCCAGAGAGGAAAATGTCACCGAGGCCAAAATCTTACCTCCACCTTCTGAGGGTTTGTGGAGGAGGCGGCCCTGCAAAATTCACCTGACACACAGGAGAGAGAGAGAGAGAGAGAGAGAGAGAGACAGACACGAGGGCACCGTTTTCTTTTTTGTTTTCCTCAAGTGTCTGCTGTGTGACACGGGGAGCGCTCCTAAGGAGACCATGGAAGAGCCGGAGAGGTGGCAAAACATCCACGCTTTTTCATACTGGGTTGAAAGGAGAGAGGCGATTGTGGGAAAGCCACTAAGTAGGCGGGGAGGCGAAAGGAGAGATGAGGGAGGCCCGTTCCTACAGATCCCTCTGCCTCTCGGCTGGCTTCCTGCCTGAAGTGCACAAAACGAGTCCCCGTTTGCACTCGTCGTCGTCGTCGTCGTCTCCCCCCCCCCCCCCTCCCCTCGATCTTTACGTCCAGTCGGAGTCTTTTTTTTGCCATCCGGCCACTTTGGAATATTGTCTCTGGCTCGCCTGAGCGGCTGGGGTGGCGGCATAGTCACTTAAGGAAGGAAAGGAGAAGATCGGGTTGGTTCCAGGCACGGAATTGTGCCAGAGGCCCGGGCGGTGGTGGGGACAGGAGTCAGTCACTGAGCGGCCCCCAACGTATTTCTAAGGCAGTGAGCGACTCTGGCAAGGGCATGTGGTAGGAGGAGAGCAGCTGGAGTTCTGTTTGTTGGCTGGGGGCTTGCAGAGGATGGGGAGGGCCTGGGGTCCGCTTGCTCCTTTGTTCATCTTTCTTTCTTTCTTTCTTTCTTTCTTTCTTTTCTTTTTCTTTTTTTAAACAAAGGTGAAGAACTCATCGGGTGTACGTATTTCTGCAAGAAAGCCTGGCAGGACAGGACACGGGGGTATGCGGGCCAGGCCAGTCCATTGACCTGAAAACCCAAAGGATCTGTAGTGGCTCTGACTAGCGCCCTTCCTTTAAGAAACAGGAAGACAGGGGAGTTTATCTCGGGGTCCCTCCCTCTCCTTCCCCCCCCCCCCTCACCCACACACACACTCACACTCACACACCGGGCCTACCAGTGGCACCCGAGTAGCCAGAGGTTTCCAGAATGAACTGAGTTCCAGGGCCCAGACAGCCAGCCACCCAGCAGCAAGGGAAACACCATATAAAAACGGCCGCCAGGTGGCGCGCGAACACCAGCGAGAACGTCAGTGCGGCGGCTGCGGGGCCGTGGGCCCGGCCTGGGCAGGCACCCCGCCGCCCGCTGTGTGGAGGGGGTGGCAGGGGGCAAGGGTGGCCGATCTCCTCCCCGCCCCCACCTCTCCAGTGGGACCGTGTCGGCCGGGGCCCGTGGCGGGCGGCGGGCGGCGGGGCGGGGCGTCCACCACCTGGGGTTTCCCCAGGAAGGCCCCGCGCACGCGCGCACGGCCTGGCAGCGGAAGGGGGACTGGAAAAGTTTTTTGGGGGTTGGGGCCTGACAGAGGACCGAGAGGACGTACCCGGAACACGTGTTGCGGCCGGGGCCCTTAAAACAACAACCCCGGGGGGAGTCTGAAGACCTAAAGGCGGCGAGTGATTCACGGGGCAACAATGGAGGAATCATTTTTGTTTCCTTTCAGTTATTATTTATTTTTCGGAATTGAATTTATTGGGGGACACATCGGTGAATAAAATGAGATGGAATGCAATAGGATAAAATGAAAGGTGTAAATGCATAAGAAGCTTTGCATTGTGGATGAAAAGGGGCCACATGCTAACCTGACCCACTCGGGGGAGGACTGGCCTGGCCTGGCCTTGCAAACTCAGACACCTAAAGTGACCACCCAGGATGTTCTGAATTAAAAAAAAAAAAAAAAACTTTTTAAAGTAGAAAGCGGTGTATAGTGACTGGGCAGTCACGCCCTAGGCCCGGTATCGCCCCTGAGAGAGATCACCTTTGAACTTACTGGCATCAGAGCCTATTGTCTTTCTATGCCTCTAGGTCTTAGGGTCTAGGATCACATGTCTTTGGACTAGTGACTGTCCTGGTAACTAGTCACTTTCCTTTCTCCCAGTGTCCTCAGGGCACAGCCCAGGGTCCCAGGGTAGAGACCACAAATTCCCTCATTGCTACTGTTGTATATTTTTTAAAAAGCTAGGGACGCATGAATAAACAAGTGGAAAAACAATTCTCTCTCTCTCTCTCTCTCTCTCTCTCTCTCTCTCTCTCTCTCCCTCCCCTCCCCCGTCCCCCGTCCCCCCCCTCCCTGCCCCCTCCCTCTCCCTTCCACTCTCTCTTTAAACAACAACACCAACAACAACAACAACAACAAAAATCACGGCCCTAGCCGGTTTGGCTCAGTGGATAGAGCATTAGCCTGTGGACCGCGAAGCGTCCCGGGTTCGATTTCGGTCAAGGGCACATGCCTGGGTTTCGGGCTCGATCCCCAGTGTGGGGTGTGCAGGAGGAAGCTGACCGGTGATTCTCTCTCTCTCTCATCGTTCATGTTCTAGCACTCTCTCCCTCTCCCTTCCTCTCTGAAATCAATAAAGATAGATTAAAAAAAAAACAAAAGCCACAAATGTATTATTCCACCTTTATGTAGTAAAAAGTGTGCTTGTACGATGTTTTGTATTTCCTGTTATTAAAACAGTGAACTTAAAAGGGGTGCGGGGGGGGGGGGGTGGTGAGATGGGAAGGAGGATAAAAGGGAGGGGTTGACCTTAGCCGTTTCAACATGGTGGTTGCCAAGTCACTGGAGCTAAAATGGCGGCTGCCTAAACTCCCTTTTTAAAAATATATATATTTTTATTGATTTCAGAGAGGAAGGGAGAGGGAGAGAGAGAGAGAGAGCTAGAAACATCCACGATGAGAGAGAATCATGGATCCGCTGTCTCTTGCACACCCCCCTACTGGGTATCGAGCCCACAACCCGGAAGGAAGCAGATTCTCAACATATTGGGATAACGCTCCGTAGAATGGAGGGTGTGTGTGTGTGTGTGTGTGTGTGTGTGTGTGTGTTTGTGTGTGTGTGTGAACCTTGTTGTATACATGACAAGCAAAAGAGGAGATGTAAGTGGGTTCCATGAACTCCGCTGGTGATAGATGAGGGAGGCGAGAGAAAGCAAAGCAGGGTGGGGAGTGGAGGGAAACCTCTGGGATTGGATAAAAATTAAAGTAAAATGATAGACACATACTTCTTCATACTTCTCTTACTTAGGTTGGCGTAGGATAGTTAATGGCCAGCAATGTACTCAATAACAATGAGGGGATTTAAAAAGGAAAATTACACCCTAGCCAGTTTGGCTCAGCGGAGATAGAGTGTCGGCCTGCGTACTAAAGGGTCCCAGGTTCCATTCGGGCCAAGGGCACATGCCCGGGTTTCGGGCTGGATCCCCAGAGGCCCCCCTCCCCCACGTTGGGGGTGTGCAGGAGGCAGTTGATCCATGATTCTCTGTCATCATTGATCTCTCTCTCTCTCTGTCTCTCTCTCTCTCTCTCGCTCTTCCTCTTTGAAATCAATCAAAGCACTAAAAAAAAAAAAAAGAAAAGAGAAAGATTGACCTTTGTCAGGGAAGGTAGCGGCCTAGGACGTGACTACTCACCATCACTGTTTGTTTGTTAAACTTTTAATTTCCGTCCATGGATGCATGGATGGATGGATGGATGTGTCCTCCCTCCCTCCCTCCCTCCCTCCGCCCACCCGTCCGCTCACCCGCTTTCCACGGGAAATCCTCAGTCTCATATCACACACTCACTGGTGATTTCACTCGCTGCCTCCTTGCTCCCCGTGAAAAAGAGGAAGGAAAATGGACAAACCTGAAAGAGCCCCAGAGGCGACAACTGTGAACCAAGTGCACGCACATGTGTGCGTGTGCGGCATTTGTCAACAACGTAAGAAATGTTCCAACCTGTGAAGAATTTCTGTGAGTGTCTTTCAGCCAAACTGTCCAGAAATGTCGCACGCACGCACGCACGCACGCCGGCAAGCACTATCTCAACGAACGGTTGGAGAGGATGTTCCCAAGAATGGCAATGTCGCCCCCCCCCCTTATTTTATGCACTCCAATCCAAAGAGGAGACCGTATGTGGGTTACATGAAATCCACTGGTGACATTTGAGGGAGGTGGGAGAAAGCAAAGTGGGCAAACCTCTGGGATTGGATGCAAAATAAAACGATGGACACAGACTTCTTTTACCTGGCTGGGTGGGTGTAGGATAGCTCATATACTCAATCATGAACTCGGTCGTCGTGACGAGGTTTGTGATATTGACAGAGCCGTGCCTGGGATTCCAGTGCTCCAGAAAAGATGGAAAATCCCCTTGACATTTCAAAGATGTGTGATTGTGGATGCGAGAAAGAAAGCGACAGACAGGCTCAGTCTAGGTCGAGATGGACCTCTGTCAGGGAGGATGCCGGCCTAGGACAGGATCACCCTCCCCCAACTGCTGTTAGCCTTGTGAGGCCACCGTGCATGGCCTCCCCGGAGCTTGTCAGGTTTAGTACAGTATGTGGTCCCTTTTCACCAACACCAGCACCACCCGACCACCAACACCACCAACACACATGCACACACACACACACACACACACACACTGACTCCGCTCATTGGGTGAAGCACCCGTGACTGACCCCGGGAGTTGTGTTAAAAATCAAGCTAAAGGAGTGTGAATGTAAACTGTAGGCTTATCAAAGGTTCAAAGGAGGTCTGTGTTTACCACCATTGAAAGAAAACAAACCAAGAAAGAGATCAAGGGTCAAAACACCCTCTCTTGGACTGGGAGTGAGAGAGCTCCTGCATCTGTCCAAGAGGGTCATCGGCAGTGTGCAAAGCCAGGGTTCAGCAACAGGGGATATTGTCTTCCTCTCAGGGATCCTGAGAAGTCTCCATGACAGTAAGGGGGTGGGTAGGGGGTGGGTGCTGTCGTTGAAAAGGCAAGGCGAGCAGGGAGAGTTCGATTCAGGTCAAGGGCTCATGCCTGCCCAGGTCATGGTCTCGAGCCCCACTAGGGGGCATGCAGGAGCTGGCCAATCCATAATTCTCTCTCATGGATGATGTTTCTATCTCTCTCCCTGGCTCCCTCTCCCTTCCTCTCTGAAATCAATGAAAATACATCATAAAAAAAAAAAAAAAAAAGGAAGCATGTGTCTATCATTTTACTTTTTTAAAAAAATATTTTATTGATTTCAGAGAGGAAGGGAGAGAGAAAGAGAGAGAGAAACATCAGCGATGAGAGAAAATCGTGGACTGTCCGCCTCCAGCATGTCTCTCACAGCTAGGGCTATCATTTCACTTTTTATCCAATCCCACAGGACCCCCCCACCGCCACCGCCACTCCCCACCCCACTCCACCCCACCTTTGCCTGCCTCCCTCCCTCCCTCCCTCCCTCCCTCCCTCCCTCCCTCCCTCCTTTATTTATCACCAGTGGATTGTCTGTAACCCGCTTACATCTCCTCCTTGGATTGTCGTGTATAAAACAAAGTGCCGCCCCGGCCTGTTTTGGTCAGTGGGTAGAGCATCGGCCTGGGGACCCGAAGGGTCCGGGGTTCCAGTCCAGTCCAGGGCGCAGGCCCGGGTCACGGGCTTGATCCCCAGTAGGAGGTGTGCAGGAGGCAGCAGATGGGTGATTCTCTCTCATGGTAGATGCTTCTATGGCTCTCTCTCCCTCCCTCTCCCTTCCTCTCTGAAATCAATGAAGATATATTTTTAAAAGCCACACAAATGTATTCTTGCACTTCCATGTAGTAAAAAGCATACTTGTACAATGTTTCATACTTGCATTTTGTGTTATTAAAACAGTGACGGGCATGGGGGGAAGGGGAGTACTGGGCCGGCCCCGGGGGCGGGGGCGGGTGGGGGGGGGCGCAGCAAAGATGCTAAACTTCTGCGGGAGGCCGCCCCCCCCCCCCCCCCCGGACTGCACGCGGAGCGGAAAAGCATGTAGTCAGATTTGGCCTTCTTCAGGTTCCCGAGGGATCCGGCCAGATGCCAGAAGTGGGTGGGAAATCGTAGGAGAGCAGACTTAGAAGATAAAACACCTGAACAACTAAATAAACATTATGGATGATGTGCCAAACACTCCGAGACCTCTGTGATCTGTAGAACTAGTCCTTATAGGACAGTTCTTCGAGATAATGCAATACCAACACTAGGTGATCTTACCAGTCATTTGAACAATCCACATAGTAGACACAGAAAACGAATAAAAGAATTGAGCGAAGATGAAATCAGGACACGGAAACAGGAAAAAATTAATGAAACTTCTGAAAGGGAACAAAAACAAACATAGAGCGATCAGAACTCCAATACAGAAGGGGGTGAAGAACAGGATGAAGACATTTTACCTTTAACCCTTGAAGAGAAAGTAAACAAAAGAATACTGTAAAATCTTTATTTGAAGTTTTGATTCTTATGGGAAAACAAAACAGAAGTCTAGATCAGCGGTTCTCAACCTGTGGGTCGCAACCCCTTTGGGGGTCGAACGACCCTCTCAGAGGGGTCGCCTAAGACCATCGGAAAACACCCCTATAATTACATATTGTTTTTGTGATTAATCACTAGGCTTTCCTTATGTTCAACCTGTAACAATGAAATTGGGGGTCACCACAACATGAGGAACTGTATTCAGAGGTTGCGGCATTAGGAAGGTTGAGAACCACTGCTCTAGATGGACATGAAGCTGATGAAATCCCAGAAGGCCTCTTCACTCCGGATGACAGGCAGGCAGGCAGCCACTGCTCTAGATGGACATGAAGCTGATGAAATCCCAGAAGGCCTCTTCACTCCGGATGACTTTCAGGCAGGCAGGCAGGCAGGCAGGCAGGCAGGCAGGCAGGCAGGCACTGTCGGAGTGCCCGATAAATTCTGGTGAAGAGGGTCGCTCTGAGAAAGCCCTTTTGAGACCACAGCAGTCAACGCACCATTCTGTTCAAAAGTACAAGCAGAAGCAGATGCTAGAGATCCGTGAGAGCCGCATTCGGGGAAGGAACGCTCAGGGGAGTGAGAGACTCCCCCTTCTTTTCCATGGCCACTGACAGACGGACGCACGCACGCACGCACGCACGCACGCACGTAGTGGACACAGCAGGGCAAGAGCACCTGCCCGCGTTGGTGAGGTTTGCTGACGAAGCTCGTGACCTGAGAGAGGAATCTGTGGGTTTCCTGCCTTCTGAAGCCGCTGCCGAAATTTTGGCTATGACGTTTCACACTACGAGACCGGAGAAGTGGGGATTACGCATGGAATATTGTCGTGGCCAGGCTTACATTGTGTCCAGTGGATTTCCTTCCGAAACTAAAGTTGTTGCTTCTGGACCTTTGGAGAAACATCCCTCCCCAAGCTGTCTACACACTCTGCTCTTCCCTGTGCCTCAAGTACGCGGTCGGCAAAATCGGTGCCTGTCACCGGAGCGTCTGTTGCGTTTGGAACAATTGAGGGAGTTTGATCTTTTTTCCACCCGTCACCACAACCGCTTTTAGAGCTTGACAGTGTCATTTCTGTCCTCTTTCAGAACAACGAAGAAAGCGGTCAAGAACTGAAGGAAATTTGCCATTCTCAGGGGACAGGCAGGCGCGCACGATGCTTTTGAAATCGCAGTGGAGCTCCTGCAAGCACTTGTTTTCTGTGTAGGCGGGCGGTACACAAGAGGACACACATAGTAGATGGGAAAACTGTACAGCGGGCCGAGCATTCCCACTCTGCAGTGCAGCAACAGATTTTGATTTCGTGGTTACCATTGTCGTTCTTTTCTTTTGATATATATTTTATTGATTTTTTTTTTACAGAGAGGAAGGGAGAGAGATAGAGAGCCAGAAACATCGATGAGAGAGAAACATCCATCAACTGCCTCCTGCATACCTCCTACTGGGGATGTGCCCGCAACCAAGGCACATGCCCCTGACCGGAATCGAACCTGGGACCCTTCAGTCCTCAGGCCGACGCTCTACCCACTGTGCCAAACCGGCCACGGCTACCATTGTCGTTCTTAAAAAAGACGTTCTACCTTTGACAAGAGCCTCTGGGAAAAATCTCCAGGGTCAGACCTCTGATGTGTTCTTTGCAGCCGGCCAGTAGCTCGACCGGGGGCGCTGCGTTTGCTACGTGAAGTGATGGAAGATACCGAAGGTGATCGTGAATTTTGGTTTGAGGAAGCCACCCATCCGGCAACCACATTTGCTATTTCAGATATGAAGCTCCCCGGGAAGTTCCACAGAGCTCAGCGAGGGAACCTGGAGTCTCAGCCGACCTACCTCTGAGAGGTGCTGCTATAAAGAGCCTCTGACTGTTCCAGCAGTGGACCGCATTGTTCAGGAACTGAGAGAGGTAGTCTCAGAACAGCACCCACCCCAAAGCTCTTCGATGCTGATCTCTGGTCCCCCCTGTCACGGGACGGATGAAATTCAATACGCCGGAGGAGCACCAGGCTGACATGTACGGCAGCGACTTACCCAATCCCGATGCACTCTCAGCTGAGCTGCATTGTTGGAGAATCAAGTGGAAACCCAGAGGAAAAGATATAGAGCTTCCATCCACCGTGTATGAAGCCCTCCACCTGCCAGACATCAAGTTTTTTCCTCATGTTTATACGTTGGTTGCTAAAGGTCCTACGAATTCTCCCTGTGATGAAGGTTGAGAACGAACGCTATGAAAACGGGCGAAAGCGTCTCAAAGCACACCGGAGGAACACTTTGACAGGGCAAAGGTCAAGTAGCTTAGCTTTGCTTAACATGCATTTCGATGTGAGACATGATTTGGACTTAATGGTGGACACATACATCAAACTCTACAGAACTAAGTCAGAGCTTCCTACAGATAATTCCGAAAGTGTCGGAAATCCCCGAGAGACTTTTAAAATGCGTTCTCTCTTGTATTTGATATTGAAAAAAAATCTAAGAAATTTGAAAGGAAACATAGAGAAGCTGTAAGATATAGGTGGGTCACTTAATCACGGGCTATCTGGAGTAGAGTAGCCACTGATCCTCTGCTTAAATGGCCCCGGTGTGAACCCTCACGCTTTGGAGAACTAACTGTTGTTCTTCCAGAGGGCGGCGGCGGCGGCGGGCACCGGAAGGAAGCGCCGCGTTGCACTGCTGCGTGATCTCTGCCGATGGCACTTTGGGCTTGTTTCAGTGAGGTCATGGCAGACACCACATTCATTGTCACAGTTGTTGGGCATTGAGTTATCCGTTCTTTGAAGAAATAAATTTTGAGAAGGTGTGGGAGGAATCTGTTTCATAAAATTGTGCAATGAAGCTCACGACTAACCTCTGACTAGCAGGAGTTTTAAGTAAGCCACGAGAAATCTGTAACCAACAGTGAAATGACCAGATGGTGAAAGAAACGTGAGCTTGCCAGGCAAGGATTCCGGTGAGGATTTCTGTCTTTATTCGATGATCTTAAACAAATGACTGTGAAACATTGCGGGAAGAACCCGCCATCGTTACACCCACACCTGGGTGTCGCTGTTTACATTCCCCTGTTGAGCCTATATCCTTATAAGCTTTTTAGCAAGAATATGTGGCACACTTCCGTTTCGTGGTCAAGACAGGATCAGAGGCCATGGATACTGACAGCAGATCGGTCTGTTTCATTCTGTCTGTTTCCGTGGTTACATCTACTGCCGCGTCTCGATTTAGTCAATTTTGTACAGTTTATGTCAACATAAATAAAATGTGAATTTGTTTAATGGAAAAACAAAACAGCGAAATTAAAACGGGGGTGGGGGATGGGGGTGGAGAGGATAAGAGGGAGGGGTTGACCTTTGCCATTTTTTCGAAATGGCGGCTTCCAAGCCCCTGGAGCCAAAAGGGAGGCTGCCTAAACTCCCTTCTTTGACAGAAAGGGTGACTCCTTTAGTCCCACACAATTGTGGACGACGAAAGGGGCCACATGCTAACCCCACGAGCTCAGGGAAGGCCTGCGCGGCGGTCTTGCAAACCGAAAGGCCTAAAGCCACCGCAGGGATGGTCTGAAGGGAGACTGTTACTAAGAGCAGTTGTGGTGGCTGGTCGCGTCCTGGGGCCTGAGTCTTCCCTGACCAGGTCAGCGTTTACCTTAACTGAACCTATGGTCCTTTTGCATCTAAGACAACATACCTCTGAAATGTCATAGAAGCTTATAACGTTAGCCCCCCTACTCTCCCCGCCTCCCGTCCTCCCCTTCCCCCCAGCTCCGCGGCCCACCGCGCCCCCCGCCCCCCCCCCCCCCACACACACACACAAGGAAATGCCCCTGGGCGCCCTGCAGGAAAGAGACCATAAATTCCTTCATTGTTATTGTTATCACAGTGTATTGTTGCCTGTTAACTATCTATCCTGCACCCACCTAAGGAAAAGAAGTAGGTGTGGCCCTGGCTGGGTTTGTCTCAGTGGGTAGAGCCGATGTCAGCCTGTGGCGGACCTTAAGGTCCCGGGTTCGATTCGGGGCCAGGGAGCATGCCCGCCCTGGTCAGGGGCTCGAGCCCCACTATGGGGCGTGCAGGAGGCCGCCGATCCACGATTCTCCCTCATCAATGATGTTTCTCTCTCGCTCCCTCTCTGCAATCAACTAAAAATGTATTTTTTTAAAAAGAAGTATGCATCTATCATTTTGCTTTACATCCAATCCCAGAGGTGTACCCCCACTCCCCACCCCACCCCACCCTTCCCTCCCTCATCTATCACCAGTGGATTTCCTGTAACCCACTTATGTCTCCTCCTTGGATTGGATTGTCATGTATAAAACAAAGTAACGCCCCAGCCGGTTTTGGTCAGTGGGTAGAGCATCGGCCTGGAGCCCGAAGGGTCCCGGGTTCGATTTCAGTCAAGGGCGCAGGCCCGGTTGTGGGCTCGATCCCCAGTAGCGGGTGTTTCTATCGCTCTCTCCCTCTCCCTTCCTCTCAGAAATCAATGAAAATGTATTAAATAATAATTTAGAGAAAGAATGAATAAAACACAGTGAAAAACAGCCATTCTCCGGAGCATTGTCCCAACCCCTTGAGATTCTGCTTCCCGGCAAGTGTGGACAGTTTGGCTCAAGTAAACTCATAAAAGTTCTCTACGGGTTTGCGTGTTTTTCCGTGAACACGACGTATACACCTGCTGGTTTCTGAGGGCGAGGCAACAGAATCTGTCCATGAGGTCTGCTGTGAAACTGTAGAGGCGTCTGTTTCTGCTATCCAAAGCCAGGTCACCCTTAGAAAGAGTGTAGAAAACAACCACAACAAAAGACAAAAATTGGATTTACAAAGAGAAAACACACAGAAGCGAACCTAGGGATGCTCCGAGGACTGTGAGAGGGTATCTCCCCTTCTCCTCACTCATACCGCTTTTGGAAAAATGGCAATGATCCTAAGAGGTGAAGGTACTGAAGCTCTCGGAGACGCCCACCGACCGGGGCTACTTTACCCGTTCTTTACCCTACCCAACCAAGTCTCCCTCTCCCTGGGAGTCAAGCTCGTGTGCCGACAGCGGTAGGTAGGTAGGTAGGTAGGTAGGTAGGTAGGTAGGTGTACCTGACCGACCGACCGACCGACGGACGGCTGTTTTAAAATCAGAACCTGTCCCCTTTCAATGAGGGCATGGGACAGGGGCAACCTATATTTTCCTGCTCAAATCGTCCCCAATTCACCTGATAGGGACAGAGAGTTTTGTCTCTGTCTGTCTGCCTGTCTGTCTGCGTGTTTGTCTTTAAGCCAGTGACACCAACATATGTTGGTTGTTGGTTTTTGTGGGGTTTTATTAGAAGGGTCATGTGTATGTAGACTTCAATGAGCCAGAGGCTGAACCAAAGGGGGAGAATGATGATTTTTATTTTTTTAAAAATATATTTAATTGACATTTTTAGAGAGAGGAAGGGAGAGGGATAGAGAGTTGGAAACATCGATGAGAGAGAAACATCCATCAGCTGCCTCCTGCACACTCCCTACTGGGCATGTGCCCGCAACCAAGGTACCTGCCCTTGACCGGAATTGAACCTGGGACCCTTGAGTCCGCAGGCTGATGCTCTATCCCAGTGATGGCGAACCTATGACACAACTCTTTTTTTTTTTTTTTTGGTTGATTTTTCTTTGTTAAATGGCATTTAAATATATAAAATGAATATCAGAAATATAAGTCTTTGTTTTACCATGGTTGCAAATATCAAAAAATTTCTATATGTGACAGGGCACCAGAGTTAAATTAGGGTTTTTCAAAATGCTGGCATGCCGATCACAAAAGGTTCACCATCGCTGCTCTGTCCACTGAGCCAAACCGGTTAGGGCGAGAATGATGATTTTTAAAAAGGGAACATCCCGAGAGGAATCTCATCTTGAGACCGAGTGAACGTATGTATGTTTGCCAACAGTCCTTCCTCCATGATGAACTTCCACGACAGGGCCCGAGCGACCCGATTTATGGGGGGCCCGCCCCCGCTCAGAATGGCCTCAAGCAGCCCCAGAAGCTGGCAGAGACGCCTCTCACACTCGGCTAGGCTCACTACCCATGTGTCTCCTCCGTAGATGGGGAACCAGGCCGCGGTACCTTGAGAGTCCCCTTTTTGGGGGTACATACTCACCAAAACTTGGGAGAAATTAGACTCAGGGGGTCCCTCCATCCAAGAAAATTTAAAAAAAAAAAAAAGGCTAATCTTCTCTGGCAACCTACTCCACCACCCCCCCCCCACCCCCCCACCCCACCCACCCCCCACCCCGCCCCGCTAGAAAGCGGACGAGGGAGAGGTTTGGCCAATTCCTGGCACCACGGAGTTGAATGCTACCCATCCTGCCTGCAGCTAGACCCATTTTGGAATGTTAGGGGCACGCCCCGTCTTTCCAGGCCCCTGTGGGCACGACCGCCTTCCTGGTTATCCTTGTCTTTTTGTGTGTGTGTGTGTGTGTGTGTGCGCGGGTGATGTAAAGTGCTTTATATTGCTGAGGATCCCAAGAGCTTCAAGGCCGCTGTCTAGGGGCTGGCAGTGAAATCCCCTACCCAGCGGAGGCTTTTGTGAGCAGGGACGGCTGGGACTTGAGCATTTCAGCCCCATGGAAGGCATGGCGGTGTGGTTGGGGGTGAGGGGAGGTAGGAAGAGGCACAAGGTGAGCGGGGGTGGGGGGTGGGGGGAGGGGGAGCAGACTGTGCTCGTCTCCCCAACTCTGAGCTCAGTGCATTCACCGACGTCACCATGGGAGCCTGGAATGGGCCATGGTGGGAGTATTTACGCCACAGAAATTGCCCAGATGCTACACTCAAGGATTCTCCCTGCCCGGAAAACTGGTTTCCCGGGGCACCCACCGGGAGCATGCCGCACCTCCTGAGCTGGTTCTGAGTCCACCGCAAGCCTGGCTGCTGTGACGAGCTGCCACTCCCCCATGTGGGGCAGTGCCATCTCCCACCACCTGGACAGAACACAGGTGGGCTGGACCAAGGGGGACCTGACCTGGGGATCCCGTCCCTGCCTGGAGCCTGCCCTGGCTTGGCAGCCTCAGCCTGTCTGTCCACTGAGAGCTTCAGCCCCGGACTGAAGTGGTGTCCGCCGAAAGGCAGCTCGGAGCTGAGGATAAAACCCTTTTGCTCAGTGGCTCCCAGCAGGCAAGAGGGCCACGTGTAGCCACTCAGAGGTCATGAGGGCTTGGTCACCCAGGGCTGACCAAGGGCAGCTGTGGGGGCTGAGATGAAAGGATTGGCCTCGGGGGTGGGGTGGGGGTGGGGGTGGTCTGAGTGATTCACCGCAGGTCCTGGGAACCAGGCTGTGTGGAGAGTGGAGAGCCAGGCGCACACCTGTGTGCAGAACCAGGGCAGGAGAGAGAGCCCAGCTCCCAGATGGGGGAGGGAAATGACCGGCCAGGGTGGGACAGCCCCCACAGACACAGATTTCCGCTGGACCCACAGGGACCTTGGGGCTCAAATACACTCACAGGAAGCAACTCGGCTTTCCCCCTGCCCGCGTGACTCCGCTCTCCCCCGCCCCTCCCCGCCGCAGGCCCAGAGGCTCAGTTCAGCGCTGAGAGGGAAGCCCCTGACCTGAGGGCGGAGAGGAAGGGAGCTGGGGTGGGGGATGGGGAGCAGGGGGTGGGGTAGGGAGCAAGCGGGAGGGGAGGAGGTCAGGGCGATTCCTTCCAATGGATCTCTCTCCGAGGCTTCATTCAAATGCAGAGAGCTCTCCGGTGACGTCAGGGCCTCGGACCTCGCCTCGGGCTTCTCTGAGTCCCCCACCCTCAGGCCCGCCCGCAGCTCACCAACTTCAGGGAGGGAAGGAGGCTGTTTGAGAAACCGACCAGCCAGTCTGGGTGGAAAAGAGTGCCCTCTACCTGCCAACCCAGGAACCAGCCCTCACCCGTTTGGGAATGCCGCGAAGGGGTGGGGAGCGGGAGGGAGGGGTTTGAGGGGGCGTGAGTCCAGGGTCCGAGGCGAAGATCAACAGTAGATCTCGGCGTCTTAGATCCCCTGGGAAAAGAGGCATAGGTAGGAGTGGAGTGATGAAGACCCCCGGAGGCCTGGGGAAGGATGATTTGACTCAATAACCCCGGGTCACCGGACCAGCCAGCACACTCTGTTCCAGTTGCCGGTTTTTATCATCCATCCCTCCACCCCCGCGCCCCCCAGGTTCGATTCAGGCCAGGGGCAGCGGTCTGGATCCCCAGCGTGCCGCCCCCCCCCCCCCCCCCCCGCCACCTCCCAGTAGGGGGTGTGCAGAAGGCAATGGATCCATGATTATCTTTCCTCATTGATCTCTCTCTCTCTCTCTCTCTCTCTCTCTCTCTCTCTCTCTCTTCCTCTTTGAAATCAATAAGAACACTATATATATGATTGACGTTTTTCACGGAAGGTAGCGGCCTAGGATGTGACTACCCACCATCACTGTTTTCTAGTTAAACTTTTAATTTCCGTCCATGGATGTATGGATGTGTGGATGGATGGATGTGTCCTCCCTCCCTCCCTCCCTCCCTCCCTCCCTCCCTCCCTCCCTCCCTCCGCCCACCCGTCCGCTCACCCGCTTTCCACGGGAAATCCTCAGTCTCATATCACACACTCACTGGTGATTTCACTCGCTGCCTCCTTGCTCCCCGTGAAAAAGAGGAAGGAAAATGGACAAACCTGAAAGAGCCCCAGAGGCGACAACTGTGAACCAAGTGCACACACATGTGTGCGTGTGTGGCATTTGTCAACAACGTAAGAAATGTTCCAACCTGTGAAGAATTTCTGTGAGTGTCTTTCAGCCAAACTGTTCAGAAATGTCGCACACACGGCGAGAAGCACAATCTCAATGGTGGGAGATGATGTTCTGAGGCATGGCAATGTCGCCGCCCCCCCCCCCCCCTATTTTATACACTCCAATCCATAGAGGAGACCGTACGTACGTGGGTTACATGAAATCGACTGGTGACATTTTAGGGAGACGGGAGAAAGCAGAGCGGGCAACAACCAACACCACCACCCCACCACCACCCCGCCTCTCCCTCCCCCTCCCGCCCCCACACACAGGTGTCCTCTCATTGGGCGAAGCACCTGTGACTCTAAAGTCGTGATCCCGACCCCGGGACTTGTATTAAAAATCAAGCTAAAGGAGTGTGAATGTAAACTGTAGGCTTATCAAAGGTTCAGAGGAGGTCTGTGTTTTGCCACCATTGAAAGAAAACAAACCAAGAAAGAGATCAAGGGTCAAAACACCCTCTCTTGGACTGGGAGTGAGAGAGCTCCTGCATCTGTCCAAGAGGGTCATCGGCAGTGTGCAAAGCCAGGGTTCAGCAACAGGGGATATTGTCTTCCTCTCAGGGATCCTGAGAAGTCTCCATGACAGTAAGGGGGTGGGTAGGGGGTGGGTGCTGTCGTTAAAGAGGCAAGGCGAACAGGGAGAGTTTGATTCAGATCAAGGGCTCATGCCTGCCCAGGTCATGGTCTCGAGCCCCACTAGGGGGCATGCAGGAGCTGGCCAATCCATAATTCTCTCTCATGGATGATGTTTCTATCTCTCTCCCTGGCTCCCTCTCCCTTCCTCTCTGAAATCAATGAAAATACATCTTAAAAAAAAAAAAAAAAAAGGAAGCATGTGTCTATCATTTTACTTTTTAAAAAAAATATTTTATTGATTTCAGAGAGGAAGGGAGAGAGAAAGAGAGAGAGAAACATCAGCGATGAGAGAAAATCGTGGACTGTCCGCCTCCAGCATGTCCCTCACAGCTAGGGCTATCATTTCACTTTTTATCCAATCCCACAGGACCCCCCCCCCCCCGCCACTCCCCACCCCACTCCACCCCACCTTTGCCTGCCTCCCTCCCTCCCTCCCTCCCTCCCTCCCTCCCTCCTTTATTTATCACCAGTGGATTGTCTGTAACCCGCTTACATCTCCTCCTTGGATTGTCGTGTATAAAACAAAGTGCCGCCCCGGCCTGTTTTGGTCAGTGGGTAGAGCATCGGCCTGGGGACCCGAAGGGTCCGGGGTTCCATTCCAGTCCAGGGCGCAGGCCCGGGTCACGGGCTTGATCCCCAGTAGGGGGTGTGCAGGAGGCAGCAGATGGGTGATTCTCTCTCATGGTAGATGCTTCTATGGCTCTCTCTCCCTCCCTCTCCCTTCCTCTCTGAAATCAATGAAGATATATTTTTAAAAGCCACACAAATGTATTCTTGCACTTCCATGTAGTAAAAAGCATACTTGTACAATGTTTCATACTTGCATTTTGTGTTATTAAAACAGTGACGGGCATGGGGGGAAGGGGAGTACTGGGCCGGCCCCGGGGGCGGGGGCGGGGGCGGGGCGCAGCAAAGATGCTAAACTTCTGCGGGAGGCCGCCCCCCCCCTCCCCCCCCCCCCCCCCCCGGGACTGCACGCGGAGCGGAAAAGCATGTAGTCAGATTTGGCCTTCTTCAGGTTCCCGAGGGATCCGGCCAGATGCCAGAAGTGGGTGGGAAATCGTAGGAGAGCAGACTTAGAAGATAAAACACCTGAACAACTAAATAAACATTATGGATGATGTGCCAAACACTCCGAGACCTCTGTGATCTGTAGAACTAGTCCTTATAGGACAGTTCTTTGAGATAACGCAATACCAACACTAGGTGATCTTACCAGTCAACTTTACCCGTTCTTTACCCTGCCCAAACAAGTCTCCCTCTCCCTGGGAGTCAAGCTTGTGTGCCAACAGCGGTAGGTAGGGGTACCTAACCGACCGAGGGCTGTTTTAAAATCAGATACTGTCCCCTTTCAATGAGTGCATGGGACAGGGGCAACCTATATTTATTTTCCTGGTCAAATCGTCCCCAATTCACCTGATAGGGAGAGAGAGGTTTGTGTTTGTCTGTCTGTCTGTCTGTGTGTTTTTGTCTTTAAGCCAGTGATGCCAACATATGTTTGGTTGCTGGTTTTCGTGGGTTTGTTTGTTTGCTTGTTTTTTTTTAGAAGGGTCATGTGTATGTAGACTTCAATGAGCCAGAGGCTGAACCAAAGGGGGAGAATGATGATTTTTATTTTTTTAAAAATATATTTTATTGATATTTTTAGAGAGAGGAAGGGAGAGGGATAGAGAGTTAGAAACTTCGATGAGAGAGAAACATCCATCAGCTGCCTCCTGCACACTCCCTACTGGGGATGTGCCCACAACCAAGGTACATGCCCTTGACCGGACTGGAACCTGGGACCCTTGAGTCCGCAGACTGAGGCTCTATCCCAGGGGTGGGCAAACTTTTTGACTCGAGGGCCACAATGGGTTCTTTTTTTTTTTTAAATATATTTTATTGATTTTTCACAGAGAGGAAGGGAGAAGGATAGAGAGTTAGAAACATCGATGAGAGAGAAACATCGAACAGCTGCCTCCTGCACATCTCCCACCGGGGATGTGCCCACAACCCAGGTACATGCCCTTGACCGGAATCGAACCTGGGACCTCTCAGTCCGCAGGCCGACGACGCTCTATCCACTGAGCCAAACCGGTTTCGGCCACAATGGGTTCTTAAACTGGACCGGAGGGCCGGAACAAAAGCATGGATGGAGTGTTTGTGTGAACTAATATAAATTCAAAGTAAACATCATTACATAAAAGGGTACGGTCTTTTTTTTTTTTTTTTTTTAGTTTTATTCATTTCAAACGGCCCGTAGTTTGCCCACGGCTGCTCTATCCACTGAGCCAAACCCGTTAGGGCGAGAATGATGATTTTTAAAAAGGGAACATCCCCAGAGGAACCTCATCTGGAGACCGACTGAACGTATGTTTGCCAACCGCCCTTTCTCCATGATGAACTTCCACGAGAGCCCGAGCTACCCGATTCGTGGGGGAACCGCCCCACTCAGAATGGCCCCAAACAGCCCCAGAGGCTGGCAGAGATGCCTCTCGCTCTCGGGCTCGCTACCCATGTGTCTCTGTAGATGGGGAACCGGGCCGCGGTAACTTGAGAGTCCCCTTTTGGGGGGGTACATACTCACCAACACGTGGGAGAAATGAGACTCAGGGGATCCCTCCAGGGGAGAAAAAAAAAGAGGGTAATGTTCTTTGGCAACCTAGCCCGGCCCCCGCTCTGAAGCAGACCATGGAGAGCTTTGGCCATTTCCTGGCACCAGGGTTGAATGCTACCCACGCTGTGTGCAGGGTTGAGCCGAGAGAGGCGATTGTGGAAGAGCACCTAAATAGACGGGGCGGGAGGCCAGGGTGGGGGTGGGGGTGGGGGGAGGCTACAGGAGAGCAGAACGGGCCTTGGGCCTCACAAACTCAGAGACCCAAAGTAACCGCCAAAGATGGTCTGAAATGAAAACTCTTGTCACTAAAAGCAGTGGATGGCAGGTAGCCATTTGCTAATCTGGAATCTTCCCTGCTTTGACCAAAGTCCACCTTTACCTTCACTAATCCCGTCTTTGGCCCAATAGGAGAAGTATATTCCTTTGGAATGTCAGAGGCACGCCCGTCTTTCCAGACCCCTGACCTGAGGGTTGAGAGGAAGGGAGCTGGGGTGGGGGATGGGGAGTAGAGGGTGGGGTAGGGAGCAAGCGGGAAGGGAGGAGGTCAGGGCGATTCATTCCAATGGATCTCTCTCCGAGGCTTCATTCAAATGCAGAAAGCTCTCCGGTGACGTCAGGGCCTCGGACCTCGCCTCGGGCTCTCTGAGTCCCTCCCCTCAGGCCCGCAGCTCACCAACTTGAGGGAGGGAAGGAGGCTGTTTGAGAAACCGGCCCGGCCTGTCCGGGTGGAAAAGAGTGCCCTCTACCTGCCAACCCAGGAACCAGCCCTCACCCGTTTGGGAATCCCGCGAGGGAGTGGGGAGCCGGAGGGAGGGGTTTGAGGGGCGTGAGTCCAGGGTCCGAGGCGAAGATCAACAGTAGATCTCGGCGTCTTAGATCCCCTAGTTGGAGAGACATAGGTAGGAGTGGAGCGATGAGGGCCCCGGGGAGGCCTGGTGAGGGATGATTTGACTCAATAACCCCTGGTCACCAGACCGGCCAGCACACTCTGCTCCAGTTGCCGGTTTTTATCATCCATCCCTCCACCCCCGCGCCCCACCCCCCACGGCTCACACCGCTCCAAGTGTGCCACTCACGACAGACACCCTTTTATCATTCATCTTTAACTTCCCCGTGGACGGACGGACGAACGGATGGATGAATGGATGTGTTAACATAAAAAAATAATCAAATCTGTGGAGAATGTCTGTGAGTTCATTTGAGGCAATTGCCAGGAAGCAGATTCTCAACATATTGGGATAACACTCCGTAGAATGGAGGGTGTGTGTGTGTGTGTGTGTGTGTGTGTTAACCTTGTTGTATACATGTCAAGCAAAAGAGGAGATGTAAGTGGTTGGTGATAGATGAGGGAGGCCAGAGAAGGCAAAGCGGGGGGGGGGGGGGGGGGGGGGAGTGGGGGGGGTGTGGTGGTGTTGGAAACCTCTGGGATTGGATAAAAATTAAAATAAAATGACAGACACATACTTCTCTTACTTAGGTTGGTGTAGGATAAGTAACGGTCAGCAATGTACTCAATAAAAATGAGGGGATTTAACAAGGAAAATTACACCCTAGCCGGTTTGGCTCAGTGGATTTAGAGCGTCGGCCTGCAGGCTAAAGGGTCCCAGGTTTTATTCAGGCCAAGGGCACATGCACAGGTTGCGGGCTGGATCCCCAGCGATCCCCCCCCCCACCCCCCCCCCCCGGCCCCACCTCCCAGTAGGGGGTGTGCAGGAGGCAGTGGATCAATGATTATCATCTTTCATCCTCTCTGTCTCTCTCTCTCTCCATCTTTGAAATCAATAAAAACACTATAAAAAAGTAAAAGATTGACCTTGGTCAGGGAAGGTAGCGGCCTAGGACATGACTACTCACCATCACTGTTTGTTAAACTTTTAATTTCCGTCCATGGATGCATGGATGGATGGATGGATGGATGGATGGATGTGTCCTCCCTCCCTCCCTCCCTCCCTCCCTCCCTCCCTTCCTCCCTCTGCTCACCCGTCCGCTCACCCGCTTTCCACGGGAAATCCTCAGTCTCATATCACACACTCACTGGTGATTTCACTCGCTGCCTCCTTGCTCCCCGTGAAAAAGAGGAAGGAAAATGGACAAACCTGAAAGAGCCCCAGAGGCGGCAACTGTGAAGCAAGTGCACGCACATGTGTGCGTGTGTGGCATTTGTCAACAACGTAAGAAATGTTCCAACCTGTGAAGAATTTCTGTGAGTGTCTTTCAGCCAAACTGTTCAGAAATGTCGCACACACGGCGAGAAGCACAATCTCAACGGTGGGAGATGATGTTCTGAGGCATGGCAATGTCGCCGCCCCCCCCCCCCCCCTATTTTATACACTCCAATCCAAAGAGGAGACCGTACGTGGGTCACATGAAATCGACTGGTGACATTTTAGGGAGGCGGGAGAAAGCAAAGCGCCCCCCCCCCCCCCCACACACACACACACACACACACACACACGAGTCCTCTCATTGGGCGAACCACCGTGACTCTAAAGTCGTGATGCTCACCCCGGGAGTTGTATTAAAAATCAAGCTAAAGGAGTGTGATTGTAAACTGTAGGCTTATCAAAGGTTCAAAAGAGGTCTGTGTTTACCACCATTGAAAGAAAACAAACCAAGAAAGAGATCAAGGGTCAAAACAGCCTCTCTTGGACTGGGAGTGAGAGAGCTCTTGCATCTGTCCAAGAGGGTCATCGGCAGTGTGCAAAGCCAGGGTTCAGCAACAGGGGATATTTTCTTCCTCTCAGGGATCCTGCGAAGTCTCCATGACAGTAAGTGGGTGGGTGCTGTCATTGAAAAGGCTAGGTGAGCAGGGAGAGCTATGGCATTTACAGGCATACTCTATCTACTTTTCCTTTCACAGCATTTACACAATGCATTAATGTTTAGTTTTGAACGGCATTACTTCTTGAGTCTCCTCCTCCTCCTCCTCCTCCTCCTCCTCCTCCTCCTCCTGCAGCAGCAGCAGCAGATGGCTGTTGTTTCCAATTCTTTGGTTGATACTCAGGTGTAGGACGAATGTATGTATGTATGTATGTATGTATGTATGTATGTATACTGTGTGTGAGCCCCAGGATGGACAGAATCTCGGGGGGGGGGGGGGGCGGCGAGTGGAATAGACTGGAGTGGAGTGGAGGAGATCAGGAACAAGAGGAAGGGATAGAGTTGGAGGGAGGCAGGAGGGAAGCTGGGGAAGAGAGAATGACAAAATGCCAAAGGACCTCGTTAGTTAATGACACCGGGCATGGCTATTATTCTGAGTTTTTTGTTTGTTTTCCTCGAATGCCACCTACGCAGAAAACAATCTGTGTGAAGTTAAACTAAGGTCACCCAAACAAGAATAAAAACTACCCATTGACTGCAAGGCTATGTAGTAGGTCGCCCACTGCTTGCACTTGGCAGAGACTCAAATCTGAGGCAAGGGGTATTAGCGGGGAAGCTGGAGTAGAAGAGGGAGAGGTGTGTGACGTATTCCATGAGGTGGAGCACATTTGCACACCCCCCCCCCACCCCCCGCCTTGGAACGAAGTTTAGGGGGTCTGTGGGGGCGGAAGGGCTGAAAAAGTAGAGGAAAAAAGGAAGGAAGGAAGGAAGGAAGGAAGGAAGGAAGGAAGGAAGGAAGGAAGGAAGGAAGGGAAAGAAAGAAGAAAGGAAGGAAAGAATAAGAAAAAGAAAGAGGAAAGTCCTCAGTTCAGTCCTGACTATGAGTTTCTGGGGCATGGCATGGCACGGCAC
>NW_027669674.1:147500-180000 GCF_964212035.1 Myotis nattereri
GACCCGGACGGGGACCCGCGTCCCGGGCGGAGCGCCCCCCGAGGACAAGCCGGGGCCCGACCGTGCCCGCGCAGCACACCCGTCGGCTGCGAACCCGTGTGGCGGGAGCGGGCGGAGAGCCGCTCGAGGCGCGGGAGCGGGAACGCCGGGGGACGGGAAAGGCCTCCGCGGCCCCCCCCCCAACCCCTCCGGCACGCAACGGGAGGGAATTTCGCCCCCCCGCGCGCCCGGATGCGCACGCGGCAACGCGCGCGCGTGCACGCTCACGTAAACGGCAGCGCTTTCCCCGCGACGGACGGACGCCGGCCCCGGCCCGGCGGGACCCTCCCCCGACTCGGAGGGGGGAGGCGCGGGCCACGGTAAGGCACAGCTGCGTCGCCGCTCGGCCCCTCAAAGCCGGCGCGAGAGGGGCCCGAGCGCACAAGCACAGGAGCGGCTGACCGAACGCGCTTCCAGAGGAGGGGCGGCGGCTGGGGGGTCCGGTACCCCAAGGCACCCTCTCGGATCGCTAGAGAAGGCTTTCTCACCGAGGGCGTGTCGTCCCCCAACCCCAGCAGAAACACCCCACCGGGCCCGCGGAGCCACGAGGAGACACTTCCGAGGGAACACAGGGGGGGGCCCGGGAGAGGAACCCGACCGGGACAGGGTCAGAGCACAGGGTGTACACGCAAACGAGCGCACGCGATAGGGGCCGTCGAGAGAGAGCGCGCGGGAGGAGCGAGCCCGTGCCGCCTCTGGGCTTCGTCCTCTTGCCTCACCGGGGGCCTCCGTCCACAGTTAGCTAAAAGAGAGCCCGCGGTGTCGCGTCGGGAACACCGGCACGACGCAAGGAAAAAAAAACAAAAAAAACCAGCAACGGAAGAACAGGCGGCAGCAAAAAAAAAAAAATTCAACTCTCACGGTCAGCCAGCGGCCGGCACCCGCTGACTCGGCCCCGTCGCGGTCGCCCGCGCGGCACACGTTGCGAGGGCCCGGCCCCCCTCCCGCGAGGGGGACGGGCGTGCCTTCCCCTTACCCGGACAGACTCCCCCGGGGCTCCCCCCTCCGGCGCACCGCCGACAGCGGCGGCCCGGATGGGGGCGCTCGCGGGGAGCGGGAAACGACACCACCAGCTCGGCCTCGGGCACCTGCAGGACGTCCCGGAGCGCTCCAGGGGCACCCACCGAGAGCCAAGGCGAAACAGCGACCGCACGCCCAACGGGGGAGGCACGTGCGGCGCGACGACGGGACACCCCCTCCCCGCCGCGGGGAAGGGCGCCCGCGACAGCGGCAAGCCGGGAAAGGCGAGCGGAGGGTGTCCGCTGCGTCATAGAGACCACGGGCGTGACACCGAGGTCGGGCCGGGTTCCGCACCCCTTCCCCTTCCACGCACCGCCGTCGGACGGGGGAGGAGGAGAGGAGAGGGGCCCGCAGACAGAGCGAGAAGAGCGGTCCCATTCGCCAAGGAATGTCCGTCCCTCGGCTGGCGCGGCTTAGGCCCGGCCCGGGAGAGCGCGACGTCACCACATCGATCGGTCGGCAACAGAAAACGGGGCGGGGAGCCGCCAGCGAGGCAGCCCCCCTGCGAGAAGAAGGGAAACGAGGCGGGGACAACCGTCCGGAACACGAGCCTGCGCTTCAGCCTCGCCACGTAAGCCCTTCGCTCTCTTCTCACGCAGAGGAGGGAGAGGGGCACGGTCCGCCGGGTCGGGGCCCGAGACGTACAGAAGCCGGCGCGCGCAGGCCCGAGGCGTACGGCTTTCGCTCGCGCGGCCCGGACGCGGGGGAGTCAGGCTTCGGGTCGCGGCCGAGAAGCTCCCGGGGACACCGCCCCCCGCCGTCCAATCACCCGAGGACAGCGTGCCCACAGTCATCTCGTGGTACAAAATGCCAACTTTAGGCAAAACATGGACGGTGCCCGGTGTCGGGGGCCTCTGTGTACAGATCACGCCGCACTCCCGGAAGCGAGTCGCGGCCACCAGAGACCCCACGGGACCCCATCGCCACCAAAGAAGGGCGGGGGGGGGGGCAAGAGAAAGGGACGGGGCTATCTGGTCGACCCCCCACCCCCCCACCCCAAAGCCCGTTGAGAGCGTGCCTCGGACAGGCGGCAGCAAGAGGAGAGGGCCGGGCCGTCCACGGCCTCACCTCACCACTTGGCACGCGCGGGCAACGGCCCGGTCAAACGCGCTTCCGAATCGGGACTTTGAAAAAATTCCGCGGGGCGCCTAGAACCACCGTGTCAACGGAAGGCCCGGCCACGGCATCGGCCCAAGCCCGCTCGCGGAAAAAACCAAGAACCGTATCTGACGACCGGGGCCACGCGTGCGCCCGTACCGACCCGCCTCGCCCTCCGCCGCCCTCCACGCACCGCCCGTGCCGGGCCCCACCTACGGAGCTCCGAGACTCGGATAACGGCCACAAAGTCGAGCCCGGTGACCGCGGCACACTCGGGCACTCGCACGCCCGTGCAGTCGGGTAGACCCCTGAACGCGCGCACGCTCCCGCCTCCGGATCGGGACTTTGAAAAATTTCGCGGAAGGCGCCTCTGACGGACGGACGGACGGACGGACGGACGGACGGACGAACCCGCAGGAGCGGGCGCGGACACACGGCACGGGTCGCCCGGCACCTCACGCAGGCACGCGCCCGCGCCGAAATCAATACAAGCGGGAGTGGGGGGGGGGGGGCGCCTCGGGCAGGACGGCGTCCCGGCGCAAGCCACCCTCTCCGGCTACGCCCGCGGCGGCGGCCCCGGTCGGTCCCCGCGGAGGGGCGACAGCGAGTGCCGGGCCACCCGTCCCGGCGGCGGCGGCGGCGGCGGCGGCGGCGTGCACTCACGCCTTCAATGGCCCCGCAGGTCCAATCTCCGGAGAACCGGACAGGCACCGACGGAGCGGCGCGAGGCAACCTCTGCGGCTACGCCCGCGGCGGCGCCGGCGGCGGCGGCGGCCCCGGTCGGTCCCCGCGGAGGGGTAACAGAGTGCTGGTCGACCCGTCCTAGCCGTCCACCACCGCGGCGGCGGCAGCCACTCACTCCTTCAGCATTGCTGCAGGTCCAATATCCGGAGAACGGGCCGGGCACCGACAGACCGGCGCCGCCGGCACGATCTCGACAGCGCCGCCGGCACCCTGGAAGTTGGCCTCGGGCACTGCAGCCGCTTCCCCTCCCTAGATGCTCCGCAAGGAAGAAACGATATAAAAGCGGCCGCCAGGTGGCTCCCGACAACCGGCGCGAACCTCAGCGGGACGGATCCGGATCTCGGGCCGGCAAGGGCGTCCTGCCGCCCGCCCGGAGGGCCGATCGCGTCCCCGGTCCCCACCCCCAACCCCCTCCGGGACGGCACGGCGCCACCGAACGCGGGGGCGGGCGGGGGGCAGGGGGGGGGG
Source organism: Myotis nattereri (assembly GCF_964212035.1). Lineage (NCBI taxonomy): Eukaryota > Metazoa > Chordata > Mammalia > Chiroptera > Vespertilionidae > Myotis > Myotis nattereri. The sequence continues at coordinate 150,870 of NW_027669674.1, forward strand.
GGTGCCTAGGATAATCTTTTTCGGAGGATGACCGGAACAAACACGGGGGCGGGCCGGGCCATTCGAAAGTGAAACTTCCACCACCACCACCACCACCACCCCCCACACACACACACCCCGCAGGCCCAAGACGTCCCGGCGCCTGCCTCCCTCTCTCCCTCTCTCCCTCTCTCCCTCTCTCCCTCTCTCCCTCTCTCCCTCTCTCCCTTCCCGGAAGACATAACACAAACTTTTTAATAAATATTTTATTGATCTTTTACAGAGAGGAAGGGAGAGGGATAGAGAGAAACATCCACGAGAGAGAAACATCGATCAGCTAGCTGCCTCCTGCACACCTCCTACTGGGGATGTGCCCGAAACCAAGGTACATGCCCTTGACCGGAATCGAACCTGGGACACACACACACACACACACACACACACACACCCCCCGAGTCCGCAGGCCAACGCTCCATCCACTGAGCCAAACCAGTTAGGGCACAAAAACATTTTTGCCACCTGGGAGCTGAAACCTAAATGAGGCAGTACTCACGGATCGGATCGTGTCATCTAATCTCTCTCTCTCTCTCTCTCTCTCTCTCTCTCTCTCTCTCTCTCTCATTGAAATTATTGGGGAGACACCGGTTCATAAAACCATACGGGTTTTAAAATAAAATAAAAAATGAATAAATCAGATATGAATAAATAGGAATCTTTGTATGGAACTAAACAAAAAACAACAACAGAAACATACAGGTTATTCCAGTGGACAACTCAAGAAAATATCATCTGAATACATACATACCACATCCAGTGCTCAAGCAGGAAGCGTCATCGGAATGCTAGGGCAAAAACATCTATTTTTTTAAAAGGCTCCCGAAGAATAAACAAGCAACTGGAACAACATCTCTCTCTCTCTCTCTCTCTCTCTCTCTCTCTCTCTCTCTCTGTCTCTCTCTCTCTCTCCTCTCTCTCTCTCTCCCACTCCCTCCCTGCCTCCCTCCCTCTCTGAAATCAATGAAAATATATTTTTTTAAAAGATCAGGAATCAGTGTAGAACGGCATGTGAAAACACTTGGCATTCACTTCTAAATGGCAGGAAACAGAGTGATAGTGTTCGAAAAAACTTGGAAATCACAGCTATATAAAGCAGCACACTGTAGAACAAACATTATTTGACACCACTTGGAATTCACGTCTAAATGGATGGAAGCGATCTAAAATTGTTTGCAAGCACGTCAAAATCACTGATCTAGATTAGGAAACAGTGTACGACGGTGTTGGGCAACACTTGGGAATCACTTCTAAAGTGCAGGACACTGTGCAGCAGTTTTGGAAACCACTTGAAATTCACTTCCAAATGTCAGGAGACGGTGCAAAAGTTTTTGAAAACACTTGGAAGTCACTGGTAGCGTTCTAAGATGCCAGAGAGGAAAATGTCACCGAGGCCAAAATCTTACCTCCACCTTCTTAGGGTTTGTGGAGGAGGCGGCCCTGCAAAATTCACCTGACACGGGGGGGGGGGGGGGGGGGGGCCGGGAGACATGAGGGCAAGTGTCTGATATGACAAGGGGAGCGCTCCTAAGGAGAGCGTGGAAGAGCCGGAGAGGTGGCAAAACATCCACGCTTTTTCATACTGGGTTGAAAGGAGAGAGGCAATTGTGGGAAAGCCACTAACTAGGCGGGGAGGCAAAAGGAGAGATGAGGGAGGCCCGTTCCTACAGATCCCTCTGCCGCTCGGCTGGCTTCCCGTTTCTTACACTGCCTAAAGTGCGAAAAACGAGTCCCCGTGTGCGCTCGTCATCTCTCCCCCCCACCCCACCCCCTCGATGTTTACGTCCAGTTGGAGTCTTTTTTGCCATCTGGCCACTTTGCGGTGGCGGCATAGTCACTTAAGGAAAGAAAGGAGAAGATCGGGTTGGTTCCAGGCACGGAATTGTGCCAGAGGCCCGGGCGGGGAGGGAGGGGGGAGAGACAGGAGTCAGTCACTGAGCGGCCCCCAACGTATTTCTAAGACAGTGAGCGACTCTGGCAAGGGCATGCGGTAGGAGGAGAGCAGCTGGAGTTCTGTTTGTTGGCTGGGGGCTTGCAGGGGATGGGGAGGGCCTGGGGTCCGTTTGCTCCTTTGTTTATGTCATTTTATTTCTTTTTCTTTCTTTCTCTGTTTTTTTGTGGTTTTTTTTGAACAAAGGTGAAGAACTCTTCGGGTGTAGGTATTTCTGCAAGAAAGCCTGGCAGGACAGGACACGGGGGTATGCGGGCCAGGCCAGTCCATTGACCTGAAAACCCAAAGGATCTGTAGTGGCTCTGACTAGCGCCCTTCCTTTTAGAAACAGGAAGACAGGGGAGTTTATCTCGGGGTCCCTCCCTCTCCTCTCCCCCCCCCCCCACACACACACTCACACACACACACACACACACACACACACACACACACTCGCACACCGGGCCCACCAGTGGCACCCGAGTAGCAAGAGGTTTCTAGAATGAACTGAGTTTCAGGGCCCAGCCAGCCAGCCACCCAGCAGCAAGGGAAACACCATATAAAAACGGCCGCCAGGTGGCGCGCGAACACCAGCGAGAACGTCAGTGGTGCAGCTCCGGGGCCGTGGGCCCGGCCAGGGCAAGCGCCCCGCCGCCGCCCGCTGTGTGTGTCTTTTGGGGGAGGAGGGTGGCAGGGGGCACGGGTGGCCGGGGCCCCGTGGTGGGCGGCCGGCGGGGCGTCCACCACCTGGGGTTTCCCCAGGAAGGCCCCGCGCACGCGCGGCCTGGCAGAGGAAGGGGGACTGGAAAAGTTTTTTTTGGGGGGGGGGGGGCCTGACAGAGGACCGAGAGGACGTACCCGGAACACTTTTTGGGGCCCGGGACCCTTAAAACCTCAATCCGGGGGAGTCTAAAACCCTAAACCCGGCGAGTATTCACAGGGCAACAATGGAGAAATCATTTTCTCTTTTTGTTTCTTTTCATTTTTTTTTTCTTTTTCGGAATTGAATTTATTGGGGGAGACATCGGTGAATAAAATGAAATGGAATGCAATAGGATAACATAAAAGGTGTAAATACATAAGCCTTGCATTGTGGGTGAAAAGGGGCCACATGTTGCCCTGCCCGCCTTGACTCAGTGGATAGAGCGTCAGCCTTAACTGTACGGTAAATGAATATTTATCTTTTTTATATGTATTTTATTGATCTTTTACAGAGAGGAAGGGAGAGGGACAGAGAGTTAGAAACATCGATGAGAGAGAAACATCGATCAGCTGCCTCCTGCACATCTCCTACTGAGGATGTGCCCACAACCAAGGTACATGCCCTTGACCGGAATCGAACCTGGGACCCTTGAGTCTGCAGGCCAACGCTGTACCACCGAGCAAAACCGGTTAGGGCGGGTCACATGTCTTTGGACTAGTGAATGACAAGAGGTGACTAGTCACTTCCCTTTTTTCCAGTGCCCTCAGGGCACAGCCCAGGGTCCCAGGGCAGAGACCACAGATTCCCTCATTGTTACTGTTGTCATGTTAATTGTTGACCTCCCGGCTCACTATCATTTTACAGTTTACCAAATCCCCCCGCCCCCCCCCCGCCCCCCCCGCCCACCTCCCTCATCTATCACCACTGGATTTCATGGAACCCACTGGTCAACATCAGGAAAGAGTGTAGAACAGTGTTTGAAACCACTTACAAGTCTCATCCTTGGATGGTGATTTATAAAAATAGGTCAAAGACATGGTTGTGGACTTTGGGCTTTGCTGTGCTGTGTATCTATGCAGAGGCAGGGTGCTCTTAAACTCCTATGTGATGACTTAAGCTTATCCTTCACCCCTGGTCTGGCCTCCGGACTTTGTTATCTAGGCCTTGGAAAGGCTTCCTCCCTGCCTTGAAAAGAATAGATTTTTAATTCCTTGAGATTCTGCTTCCCGGCAATTGCCGACAGTCTGTTTCAAATAAACTCATCCCAAAAATTATTTACAGATTTGAGTGTTTCTCAGGTTAATGGTATGGAACTCCAAGAAAACACACACACACACAAGTTTTTCAAGTGTACAACTCAACGAAACATCACCTGAATACAGCGCCCAAAGTATAAAGTCTCTTTGTGTCACCATTTACCTCCCCCCCACCCCCCAGTTTCTTTCTCTTTGGCTTTCTTTTGTGTTCTCCCCTTCCACTACCACGCACCACCCCAATTCTATTATTTTCAACATAGGGAGGAGGCCTTTCCAAGGCCTACAAACAAAGCAACAAAGCCAGGAAGCCATACAGGCAATAAACGATAACCTGGACCACATCTGCCATTGCCTATGTAAATATATATATATATATATATATATATATATATATATATATATATGTTATATATACGTGTGTGTGTGTGTATATATATATATATATATATATATATATATATATATATATATATATATATATTCACAAGAAAGCCCAAAGACAACAAGCAGGTGGGTGTGGGGAACATTGGTGCAAAATCATGTGGTTGTGGATTTTAGCGTGACTCACCTTTTGAATGACAAGAAAGTGGGGGGGGGGGCGCCCTGTAGTATGTGTGTTTGAAATGAGGTAAACCTGGATGAGGCCTTGTCCATGAAATGTACAAAATCAAGCAGTTTGGCCCTGGACCGGTGGCTCAGTTGGCTAGAGCGTCTTCCCTTATGCCACTGTTTGTGTGTTTGATCCCCAAACTGGGCACATACAGGAAGCAACGGAGCCCTGGCTGTTGTGGCTCAGTTGGTTGAGCTTCATCTTGCGCATTGAAAGGTCACCGATTCCTTTCCAGGTTGGGGCACATGCGCAGGTTTCAGGCTCAATTCCCAGCTGGGGTATGTATTGGAGGCAACCGATAGGTATTTCTCTCTCTCTCTCTCTCCCTCCCTCCCTCACTCCCTCCTTCCCTAAAATCAATATATATATATATATATATATATATATATATATATATATATATATATATATATTGCTGTTAATCCTCACCCGAGGATATTTTTCCATTGATTTTTAGGGAGAGTGGAAGAGACAGAGCAAGACAGAAGGAAACATCGATGTGAGAGAAACACGTCAATTGGTTGCCTCCAACCAGGGCCAGGGCCCAAAGAACCTGCCACCAAGGTCCATGACCTTGGCCGGAATCGGACCTGGGATCCTTTGGTCCACAGGCTCTGGCCAACGCTCAATGCGCTGAACCAAACAGGCTAAGGGGGGAGAAAATTATATATATATATATATATATATATATATATATATATATATATATATACTGTACCCAGCCACGCATTGCTGTGGCTCAGTCTGGTTAAAAGGAAAAGAAAGAAAAGAGAAAGCACACGTTTCTAATACATTTAATTTCACCATGCCTGTTGGGTATACAACATTCTGTGTTGTTCCATTGTCTGTGCAGAGATAGAGATTGTCTGGTTTGTCGACTCTAGAACACGCAACATATAATTGTCCATGTGAGAAGCAATCCACGTCTAGAGCTAAACCGCACAATTCTAAAGATTTGCCATGAGCTTTGTTGATGGTGATTGCAAACGCCAATCGAATTGGGAATTGCAATCTCTTAAATTGAAATGGCATATCCGTTGGAATCATAGGAATGCGAGGAATGAGGACATCTTCACCTTTGAAAGGTCCTGTCAAGATGGTTGCTTCTACGACATTGCTCATTAATTTTTTTACTGCAAGCCGCGTGCCTGTCAAAGCTTTGGCTGTTTGACATTTCGCAACATGGCAATTGGCACGCCGATTTTCAATTACAGTACGTGCGTTGGCATCCCTGGCAGATCGAGTGAATTCAAAAATTCTGTTGGATAATTAACCGCTTCATCTGCTTCCACAACAGTGTCGACGGACTTGTATGTGACTGCCTCGCTTTGAATGTTAGACTGAATGATATTCTTAAGTCCGTAGGCATCTTTGTTCTTGGCCGCAAGAATAGCTCGTTCACTCAGCCAATCGTGATTCTTATCATTGGTTTGAATATTGGGAAATACTTTTTCAACCAATTCTTCTTTTGACGTCACTAAATTGCAGAAGTTATGAGGCAATGAGATGCGTCCTGAGTTCAGATCAACCGGCACCTTTTCGTTCCCAATTCCCAGCAATTGATGTGAGAATATCTCAGCTGATCGATCGTTTTGCAGCTGGACACGCATATTTTTGGTTAATTTTATCTACAATCTATAATTGTAAACAGAAACATTGAAATGGAATCGTAAAATATTTAGTATAGCGTGTGTTGCTTTTACGTCCAACAGATGGCGCTGTTTTTAAAAAAGAGCATGTTTTTACCTGGCACAGGTGTGACATCTATATAATAGTAGGTATACAGGTATATAAAAACACGCGCGTATTCGAATGCAACATTGTCTCAAAATTTCAAAGCAATCGGTGAAGAACTTTCGGAGATTTAAGATTTTGAACAAACGAATATTTGCATTTTTATTTATATATATATATTTAAAGGCTACCGACGAATGAATAAACAATCTCCCTCCCTCCCTCCCTCCCTCCCTGCCTCCCTCCCTCCCTCCCTCCTCTCCTCCCTTCCACTCTCTCTTTATTTTCCCCACTCTCAAAAAAATAAAATAAAAATAAAAATAAAAAACTAGCCCTAGCTGGTTTGGCTCAGTGGATAGAGCCAAAAGGTCCCAGTTTCGATTCCGGTCAAGGGCACATGCCCGGGGTTCGGGCTCGATCCCCAGTACGGGGTGTGCAGGAGGCAGCCGATCCATGATCCTCTCTTATCGTGGATGTTTCAACCTCTCCCTCTCCCTTCCTCTCTGAAATCAATAAAAAAATATATATTTTAAAAAACACATCAAGCCCTAGCCGGTTTGGCTCAGCGGATAGAGCATCAGCCTGCGGACTGAAGGGTCTCGGGTTCCATTCTGGCCAAGGGCACATGCCCGGGTTGCAGGCTCAATCCCCAGTAGGGGGCGTGCAAGAGGCAGCCGATCCATGATCCTCTCTCATCATGGATGTTTCAGTCTCTCTACCTCTCCCTTCCTCTCTAAAATCAATAAAGAAAGACATTTTTAAAAAAATACATCAGGAATCAGTGTAGAGCAGTGTTTGACAACACTTGGGACTCACTTCTGACAGGCTGGAAACTATATGAAAGTGTTTGAAAGCACTTTGAAGTCACTGCTCAACATGAGAACCTGTGGAGAGCAGCGTGTGACCAAACTTGGGAGTCGCTGCTGAAGTGCAGTCGGCACGCTGACAAACGGCAGGAGACGGTGCAAACGTGTTTGAGAACACTTGGAAGTCACTCGTAGCGTTCTCAGATGCCAGAGAGGAAAATGTCACCGAGGCCAAAATCTTACCTCCACCTTCTGAGGGTTTGTGGAGGAGGCGGCCCTGCAAAATTCACCTGACACACAGAGAGAGAGAGAGAGAGAGAGAGAGAGAGAGAGAGAGAGAGACAGACAGACACGAGGGCACCGTTTTCTTTTTTGTTTTCCTCAAGTGTCTGCTGTGTGACACGGGGAGCGCTCCTAAGGAGACCATGGAAGAGCCGGAGAGGTGGCAAAACATCCACGCTTTTTCATACTGGGTTGAAAGGAGAGAGGCGATTGTGGGAAAGCCACTAAGTAGGCGGGGAGGCGAAAGGAGAGATGAGGGAGGCCCGTTCCTACAGATCCCTCTGCCTCTCGGCTGGCTTCCTGCCTGAAGTGCACAAAACGAGTCCCCGTTTGCACTCGTCGTCGTCGTCGTCGTCGTCGTCGTCGTCGTCTCCCCCCCCCCCTCCCCTCGATCTTTACGTCCAGTCGGAGTCTTTTTTTTGCCATCCGGCCACTTTGGAATATTGTCTCTGGCTCGCCTGAGCGGCTGGGGTGGCGGCATAGTCACTTAAGGAAGGAAAGGAGAAGATCGGGTTGGTTCCAGGCACGGAATTGTGCCAGAGGCCCGGGCGGTGGTGGGGACAGGAGTCAGTCACTGAGCGGCCCCCAACGTATTTCTAAGGCAGTGAGCGACTCTGGCAAGGGCATGTGGTAGGAGGAGAGCAGCTGGAGTTCTGTTTGTTGGCTGGGGGCTTGCAGAGGATGGGGAGGGCCTGGGGTCCGCTTGCTCCTTTGTTCATCTTTCTTTCTTTCTTTCTTTCTTTTCTTTTTCTTTTTTTAAACAAAGGTGAAGAACTCATCGGGTGTACGTATTTCTGCAAGAAAGCCTGGCAGGACAGGACACGGGGGTATGCGGGCCAGGCCAGTCCATTGACCTGAAAACCCAAAGGATCTGTAGTGGCTCTGACTAGCGCCCTTCCTTTAAGAAACAGAAAGACAGGGGAGTTTATCTCGGGGTCCCTCCCTCTCCTTCCCCCCCCCCCCCCCCACCCACACACACACTCACACTCACACACCGGGCCTACCAGTGGCACCCGAGTAGCCAGAGGTTTCCAGAATGAACTGAGTTCCAGGGCCCAGCCAGCCAGCCACCCAGCAGCAAGGGAAACACCATATAAAAACGGCCGCCAGGTGGCGCGCGAACACCAGCGAGAACGTCAGTGCGGCGGCTGCGGGGCCGTGGGCCCGGCCTGGGCAGGCACCCCGCCGCCCGCTGTGTGGAGGGGGTGGCAGGGGGCAAGGGTGGCCGATCTCCTCCCCGCCCCCACCTCTCCAGTGGGACCGTGTCGGCCGGGGCCCGTGGCGGGCGGCGGGCGGCGGGGCGGGGCGTCCACCACCTGGGGTTTCCCCAGGAAGGCCCCGCGCACGCGCGCACGGCCTGGCAGCGGAAGGGGGACTGGAAAAGTTTTTTGGGGGTTGGGGCCTGACAGAGGACCGAGAGGACGTACCCGGAACACGTGTTGCGGCCGGGGCCCTTAAAACAACAACCCCGGGGGGAGTCTGAAGACCTAAAGGCGGCGAGTGATTCACGGGGCAACAATGGAGGAATCATTTTTGTTTCCTTTCAGTTATTATTTATTTTTCGGAATTGAATTTATTGGGGGACACATCGGTGAATAAAATGAGATGGAATGCAATAGGATAAAATGAAAGGTGTAAATGCATAAGAAGCTTTGCATTGTGGATGAAAAGGGGCCACATGCTAACCTGACCCACTCGGGGGAGGACTGGCCTGGCCTGGCCTTGCAAACTCAGACACCTAAAGTGACCACCCAGGATGTTCTGAATTAAAAAAAAACAACAACAACAACAACAAAAAAAAACTTTTTAAAGTAGAAAGCGGTGTATAGTGACTGGGCAGTCACGCCCTAGGCCCGGTATCGCCCCTGAGAGAGATCACCTTTGAACTTACTGGCATCAGAGCCTATTGTCTTTCTATGCCTCTAGGTCTTAGGGTCTAGGATCACATGTCTTTGGACTAGTGACTGTCCTGGTAACTAGTCACTTTCCTTTCTCCCAGTGCCCTCAGGGCACAGCCCAGGGTCCCAGGGTAGAGACCACAAATTCCCTCATTGCTACTGTTGTATATTTTTTAAAAAGCTAGGGACGCATGAATAAACAAGTGGAAAAACAATTCTCTCTCTCTCTCTCTCTCTCTCTCTCTCTCTCTCTCCCCCTCCCCTCCCCCGTCCCCCCCCTCCCTGCCCCCTCCCTCTCCCTTCCACTCTCTCTTTAAACAACAACACCAACAACAACAACAACAACAAAAATCACGGCCCTAGCCGGTTTGGCTCAGTGGATAGAGCATTAGCCTGTGGACCGCGAAGCGTCCCGGGTTCGATTCCGGTCAAGGGCACATGCCTGGGTTTCGGGCTCGATCCCCAGTGTGGGGTGTGCAGGAGGAAGCTGACCGGTGATTCTCTCTCTCTCTCATCGTTCATGTTCTAGCACTCTCTCCCTCTCCCTTCCTCTCTGAAATCAATAAAGATAGATTAAAAAAAAAACAAAAAGGGGTGCGGGGGGGGGGGTGGTGAGATGGGAAGGAGGATAAAAGGGAGGGGTTGACCTTAGCCGTTTCAACATGGTGGTTGCCAAGTCACTGGAGCTAAAATGGCGGCTGCCTAAACTCCCTTTTTAAAAATATATATATTTTTATTGATTTCAGAGAGGAAGGGAGAGGGAGAGAGAGAGAGAGAGCTAGAAACATCCACGATGAGAGAGAATCATGGATCGGCTGTCTCTTGCACACCCCCTACTGGGTATCGAGCCCACAACCCGGAAGGAAGCAGATTCTCAACATATTGGGATAACGCTCCGTAGAATGGAGGGTGTGTGTGTGTGTGTGTGTGTGTGTGTGTTAACCTTGTTGTATACATGACAAGCAAAAGAGGAGATGTAAGTGGGTTCCATGAACTCCGCTGGTGATAGATGAGGGAGGCGAGAGAAAGCAAAGCAGGGTGGGGAGTGGAGGGAAACCTCTGGGATTGGATAAAAATTAAAGTAAAATGATAGACACATACTTCTTCATACTTCTCTTACTTAGGTTGGCGTAGGATAGTTAATGGCCAGCAATGTACTCAATAACAATGAGGGGATTTAAAAAGGAAAATTACACCCTAGCCAGTTTGGCTCAGCGGAGATAGAGTGTCGGCCTGCGTACTAAAGGGTCCCAGGTTCCATTCGGGCCAAGGGCACATGCCCGGGTTTCGGGCTGGATCCCCAGAGGCCCCCCTCCCCCACGTTGGGGGTGTGCAGGAGGCAGTTGATCCATGATTCTCTGTCATCATTGATCTCTCTCTCTCTCTGTCTCTCTCTCTCTCTCGCTCTTCCTCTTTGAAATCAATCAAAGCACTAAAAAAAAAAAAAGAAAAGAGAAAGATTGACCTTTGTCAGGGAAGGTAGCGGCCTAGGACGTGACTACTCACCATCACTGTTTGTTTGTTAAACTTTTAATTTCCGTCCATGGATGCATGGATGGATGGATGGATGTGTCCTCCCTCCCTCCCTCCCTCCCTCCCTCTGCCCACCCGTCCGCTCACCCGCTTTCCACGGGAAATCCTCAGTCTCATATCACACACTCACTGGTGATTTCACTCGCTGCCTCCTTGCTCCCCGTGAAAAAGAGGAAGGAAAATGGACAAACCTGAAAGAGCCCCAGAGGCGACAACTGTGAACCAAGTGCATGCACATGTGTGCGTGTGCGGCATTTGTCAACAACGTAAGAAATGTTCCAACCTGTGAAGAATTTCTGTGAGTGTCTTTCAGCCAAACTGTCCAGAAATGTCGCACGCACGCACGCACGCACGCACGCACGCACGCCGGCAAGCACTATCTCAACGAACGGTTGGAGAGGATGTTCCCAAGAATGGCAATGTCGCCCCCCCCCCCTTATTTTATGCACTCCAATCCAAAGAGGAGACCGTATGTGGGTTACATGAAATCCACTGGTGACATTTGAGGGAGGTGGGAGAAAGCAAAGTGGGCAAACCTCTGGGATTGGATGCAAAATAAAACGATGGACACAGACTTCTTTTACCTGGCTGGGTGGGTGTAGGATAGCTCATATACTCAATCATGAACTCGGTCGTCGTGACGAGGTTTGTGATATTGACAGAGCCGTGCCTGGGATTCCAGTGCTCCAGAAAAGATGGAAAATCCCCTTGACATTTCAAAGATGTGTGATTGTGGATGCGAGAAAGAAAGCGACAGACAGGCTCAGTCTAGGTCGAGATGGACCTCTGTCAGGGAGGATGCCGGCCTAGGACAGGATCACCCTCCCCCAACTGCTGTTAGCCTTGTGAGGCCACCGTGCATGGCCTCCCCGGAGCTTGTCAGGTTTAGTACAGTATGTGGTCCCTTTTCACCAACACCAGCACCACCCGACCACCAACACCACCAACACACATGCATGCACACACACACACACACACACACACTGACTCCGCTCATTGGGCGAAGCACCCGTGACTGACCCCGGGAGTTGTGTTAAAAATCAAGCTAAAGGAGTGTGAATGTAAACTGTAGGCTTATCAAAGGTTCAGAGGAGGTCTGTGTTTACCACCATTGAAAGAAAACAAACCAAGGAAGAGATCAAGGGTCAAAACACCCTCTCTTGGACTGGGAGTGAGAGAGCTCCTGCATCTGTCCAAGAGGGTCATCGGCAGTGTGCAAAGCCAGGGTTCAGCAACAGGGGATATTGTCTTCCTCTCAGGGATCCTGAGAAGTCTCCATGACAGTAAGGGGGTGGGTAGGGGGTGGGTGCTGTCGTTGAAAAGGCAAGGCGAGCAGGGAGAGTTCGATTCAGGTCAAGGGCTCATGCCTGCCCAGGTCATGGTCTCGAGCCCCACTAGGGGGCATGCAGGAGCTGGCCAATCCATAATTCTCTCTCATGGATGATGTTTCTATCTCTCTCCCTGGCTCCCTCTCCCTTCCTCTCTGAAATCAATGAAAATACATCATAAAAAAAAAAAAAAAAAAAAAAGGAAGCATGTGTCTATCATTTTACTTTTTAAAAAAAATATTTTATTGATTTCAGAGAGGAAGGGAGAGAGAAAGAGAGAGAGAAACATCAGCGATGAGAGAAAATCGTGGACTGTCCGCCTCCAGCATGTCTCTCACAGCTAGGGCTATCATTTCACTTTTTATCCAATCCCACAGGACCCCCCCACCGCCACCGCCACTCCCCACCCCACTCCACCCCACCTTTGCCTGCCTCCCTCCCTCCCTCCCTCCTTTATTTATCACCAGTGGATTGTCTGTAACCCGCTTACATCTCCTCCTTGGATTGTCGTGTATAAAACAAAGTGCCGCCCCGGCCTGTTTTGGTCAGTGGGTAGAGCATCGGCCTGGGGACCCGAAGGGTCCGGGGTTCCATTCCAGTCCAGGGCGCAGGCCCGGGTCACGGGCTTGATCCCCAGTAGGGGGTGTGCAGGAGGCAGCAGATGGGTGATTCTCTCTCATGGTAGATGCTTCTATGGCTCTCTCTCCCTCCCTCTCCCTTCCTCTCTGAAATCAATGAAGATATATTTTTAAAAGCCACACAAATGTATTCTTGCACTTCCATGTAGTAAAAAGCATACTTGTACAATGTTTCATACTTGCATTTTGTGTTATTAAAACAGTGACGGGCATGGGGGGAAGGGGAGTACTGGGCCGGCCCCGGGGGCGGGGGCGGGGGGGGGGGCGCAGCAAAGATGCTAAACTTCTGCGGGAGGCCGCCCCCCCACCCCCACCCCACCCCCCGGACTGCACGCGGAGCGGAAAAGCATGTAGTCAGATTTGGCCTTCTTCAGGTTCCCGAGGGATCCGGCCAGATGCCAGAAGTGGGTGGGAAATCGTAGGAGAGCAGACTTAGAAGATAAAACACCTGAACAACTAAATAAACATTATGGATGATGTGCCAAACACTCCGAGACCTCTGTGATCTGTAGAACTAGTCCTTATAGGACAGTTCTTCGAGATAATGCAATACCAACAATAGGTGATCTTACCAGTCATTTGAACAATCCACATAGTAGACACAGAAAACGAATAAAAGAATTGAGCGAAGATGAAATCAGGACACGGAAACAGGAAAAAATTAACGAAACTTCTGAAAGGGAACAAAAACAAACATAGAGCGATCAGAACTCCAATACAGAAGGGGGTGAAGAACAGGATGAAGACATTTTACCTTTAACCCTTGAAGAGAAAGTAAACAAAAGAATACTGTAAAATCTTTATTTGAAGTTTTGATTCTTATGGGAAAACAAAACAGAAGTCTAGATCAGCGGTTCTCAACCTGTGGGTCGCAACCCCTTTGGGGGTCGAACGACCCTCTCAGAGGGGTCGCCTAAGACCATCGGAAAACACCCCTATAATTACATATTGTTTTTGTGATTAATCACTAGGCTTTCCTTATGTTCAACCTGTAACAATGAAATTGGGGGTCACCACAACATGAGGAACTGTATTCAGAGGTTGCGGCATTAGGAAGGTTGAGAACCACTGCTCTAGATGGACATGAAGCTGATGAAATCCCAGAAGGCCTCTTCACTCCGGATGACAGGCAGGCAGGCAGCCACTGCTCTAGATGGACATGAAGCTGATGAAATCCCAGAAGGCCTCTTCACTCCGGATGACTTTCAGGCAGGCAGGCAGGCAGGCAGGCAGGCAGGCAGGCAGGCAGGCACTGTCGGAGTGCCCGATAAATTCTGGTGAAGAGGGTCGCTCTGAGAAAGCCCTTTTGAGACCACAGCAGTCAACGCACCATTCTGTTCAAAAGTACAAGCAGAAGCAGATGCTAGAGATCCGTGAGAGCCGCATTCGGGGAAGGAACGCTCAGGGGAGTGAGAGACTCCCCCTTCTTTTCCATGGCCACTGACAGACGGACGCACGCACGCACGCACGCACGCACGCACGTAGTGGACACAGCAGGGCAAGAGCACCTGCCCGCGTTGGTGAGGTTTGCTGACGAAGCTCGTGACCTGAGAGAGGAATCTGTGGGTTTCCTGCCTTCTGAAGCCGCTGCCGAAATTTTGGCTATGACGTTTCACACTACGAGACCGGAGAAGTGGGGATTACGCATGGAATATTGTCGTGGCCAGGCTTACATTGTGTCCAGTGGATTTCCTTCCGAAACTAAAGTTGTTGCTTCTGGACCTTTGGAGAAACATCCCTCCCCAAGCTGTCTACACACTCTGCTCTTCCCTGTGCCTCAAGTACGCGGTCGGCAAAATCGGTGCCTGTCACCGGAGCGTCTGTTGCGTTTGGAACAATTGAGGGAGTTTGATCTTTTTTCCACCCGTCACCACAACCGCTTTTAGAGCTTGACAGTGTCATTTCTGTCCTCTTTCAGAACAACGAAGAAAGCGGTCAAGAACTGAAGGAAATTTGCCATTCTCAGGGGACAGGCAGGCGCGCACGATGCTTTTGAAATCGCAGTGGAGCTCCTGCAAGCACTTGTTTTCTGTGTAGGCGGTACACAAGAGGACACACATAGTAGATGGGAAAACTGTACAGCGGGCCGAGCATTCCCACTCTGCAGTGCAGCAACAGATTTTGATTTCGTGGTTACCATTGTCGTTCTTTTCTTTTGATATATATTTTATTGATTTTTTTTTTTCAGAGAGGAAGGGAGAGAGATAGAGAGCCAGAAACATCGATGAGAGAGAAACATCCATCAACTGCCTCCTGCATACCTCCTACTGGGGATGTGCCCGCAACCAAGGCACATGCCCCTGACCGGAATCGAACCTGGGACCCTTCAGTCCTCAGGCCGACGCTCTACCCACTGTGCCAAACTGGCCACGGCTACCATTGTCGTTCTTAAAAAAGACGTTCTACCTTTGACAAGAGCCTCTGGGAAAAATCTCCAGGGTCAGACCTCTGATGTGTTCTTTGCAGCCGGCCAGTAGCTCGACCGGGGGCGCTGCGTTTGCTACGTGAAGTGATGGAAGATACCGAAGGTGATCGTGAATTTTGGTTTGAGGAAGCCACCCATCCGGCAACCACATTTGCTATTTCAGATATGAAGCTCCCCGGGAAGTTCCACAGAGCTCAGCGAGGGAACCTGGAGTCTCAGCCGACCTACCTCTGAGAGGTGCTGCTATAAAGAGCCTCTGACTGTTCCAGCAGTGGACCGCATTGTTCAGGAACTGAGAGAGGTAGTCTCAGAACAGCACCCACCCCAAAGCTCTTCGATGCTGATCTCTGGTCCCCCCTGTCACGGGACGGATGAAATTCAATACGCCGGAGGAGCACCAGGCTGACATGTACGGCAGCGACTTACCCAATCCCGATGCACTCTCAGCTGAGCTGCATTGTTGGAGAATCAAGTGGAAACCCAGAGGAAAAGATATAGAGCTTCCATCCACCGTGTATGAAGCCCTCCACCTGCCAGACATCAAGTTTTTTCCTCATGTTTATACGTTGGTTGCTAAAGGTCCTACGAATTCTCCCTGTGATGAAGGTTGAGAACGAACGCTATGAAAACGGGCGAAAGCGTCTCAAAGCACACCGGAGGAACACTTTGACAGGGCAAAGGTCAAGTAGCTTAGCTTTGCTTAACATGCATTTCGATGTGAGACATGATTTGGACTTAATGGTGGACACATACATCAAACTCTACAGAACTAAGTCAGAGCTTCCTACAGATAATTCCGAAAGTGTCGGAAATCCCCGAGAGACTTTTAAAATGCGTTCTCTCTTGTATTTGATATTGAAAAAAAATCTAAGAAATTTGAAAGGAAACATAGAGAAGCTGTAAGATATAGGTGGGTCACTTAATCACGGGCTATCTGGAGTAGAGTAGCCACTGATCCTCTGCTTAAATGGCCCCGGTGTGAACCCTCACGCTTTGGAGAACTAACTGTTGTTCTTCCAGAGGGCGGCGGCGGCGGGCACCGGAAGGAAGCGCCGCGTTGCACTGCTGCGTGATCTCTGCCGATGGCACTTTGGGCTTGTTTCAGTGAGGTCATGGCAGACACCACATTCATTGTCACAGTTGTTGGGCATTGAGTTATCCGTTCTTTGAAGAAATAAATTTTGAGAAGGTGTGGGAGGAATCTGTTTCATAAAATTGTGCAATGAAGCTCACGACTAACCTCTGACTAGCAGGAGTTTTAAGTAAGCCACGAGAAATCTGTAACCAACAGTGAAATGACCAGATGGTGAAAGAAACGTGAGCTTGCCAGGCAAGGATTCCGGTGAGGATTTCTGTCTTTATTCGATGATCTTAAACAAATGACTGTGAAACATTGCGGGAAGAACCCGCCATCGTTACACCCACGCCTGGGTGTCGCTGTTTACATTCCCCTGTTGAGCCTATATCCTTATAAGCTTTTTAGCAAGAATATGTGGCACACTTCCGTTTCGTGGTCAAGACAGGATCAGAGGCCATGGATACTGACAGCAGATCGGTCTGTTTCATTCTGTCTGTTTCCGTGGTTACATCTACTGCCGCGTCTCGATTTAGTCAATTTTGTACAGTTTATGTCAACATAAATAAAATGTGAATTTGTTTAATGGAAAAACAAAACAGCGAAATTAAAACGGGGGTGGGGGGTGGGGGTGGAGAGGATAAGAGGGAGGGGTTGACCTTTGCCATTTTTTCGAAATGGCGGCTTCCAAGCCCCTGGAGCCAAAAGGGAGGCTGCCTAAACTCCCTTCTTTGACAGAAAGGGTGACTCCTTTAGTCCCACACAATTGTGGACGACGAAAGGGGCCACATGCTAACCCCACGAGCTCAGGGAAGGCCTGCGCGGCGGTCTTGCAAACCGAAAGGCCTAAAGCCACCGCAGGGATGGTCTGAAGGGAGACTGTTACTAAGAGCAGTTGTGGTGGCTGGTCGCGTCCTGGGGCCTGAGTCTTCCCTGACCAGGTCAGCGTTTACCTTAACTGAACCTATGGTCCTTTTGCATCTAAGACAACATACCTCTGAAATGTCATAGAAGCTTATAACGTTAGCCCCCCTACTCTCCCCGCCTCCCGTCCTCCCCTTCCCCCCAGCTCCGCGGCCCACCGCCCCCCCCCCCCCCCCACACACACACACAAGGAAATGCCCCTGGGCGCCCTGCAGGAAAGAGACCATAAATTCCTTCATTGTTATTGTTATCACAGTGTATTGTTGCCTGTTAACTATCTATCCTGCACCCACCTAAGGAAAAGAAGTAGGTGTGGCCCTGGCTGGGTTTGTCTCAGTGGGTAGAGCCGATGTCAGCCTGTGGCGGACCTTAAGGTCCCGGGTTCGATTCGGGGCCAGGGAGCATGCCCGCCCTGGTCAGGGGCTCGAGCCCCACTATGGGGCGTGCAGGAGGCCGCCGATCCACGATTCTCCCTCATCAATGATGTTTCTCTCTCGCTCCCTCTCTGCAATCAACTAAAAATGTATTTTTTTAAAAAGAAGTATGCATCTATCATTTTGCTTTACATCCAATCCCAGAGGTGTACCCCCACTCCCCACCCCACCCCACCCTTCCCTCCCTCATCTATCACCAGTGGATTTCCTGTAACCCACTTATGTCTCCTCCTTGGATTGGATTGTCATGTATAAAACAAAGTAACGCCCCAGCCGGTTTTGGTCAGTGGGTAGAGCATCGGCCTGGAGACCGAAGGGTCCCGGGTTCGATTTCAGTCAAGGGCGCAGGCCCGGTTGTGGGCTCGATCCCCAGTAGCGGGTGTTTCTATCGCTCTCTCCCTCTCCCTTCCTCTCAGAAATCAATGAAAATGTATTAAATAATAATTTAGAGAAAGAATGAATAAAACACAGTGAAAAACAGCCATTCTCCGGAGCATTGTCCCAACCCCTTGAGATTCTGCTTCCCGGCAAGTGTGGACAGTTTGGCTCAAGTAAACTCATAAAAGTTCTCTACGGGTTTGCGTGTTTTTCCGTGAACACGACGTATACACCTGCTGGTTTCTGAGGGCGAGGCAACAGAATCTGTCCACGAGGTCTGCTGTGAAACTGTAGAGGCGTCTGTTTCTGCTATCCAAAGCCAGGTCACCCTTAGAAAGAGTGTAGAAAACAACCACAACAAAAGACAAAAATTGGATTTACAAAGAGAAAACACACAGAAGCGAACCTAGGGATGCTCCGAGGACTGTGAGAGGGTATCTCCCCTTCTCCTCACTCATACCGCTTTTGGAAAAATGGCAATGATCCTAAGAGGTGAAGGTACTGAAGCTCTCGGAGACGCCCACCGACCGGGGCTACTTTACCCGTTCTTTACCCTACCCAACCAAGTCTCCCTCTCCCTGGGAGTCAAGCTCGTGTGCCGACAGCGGTAGGTAGGTAGGTAGGTAGGTAGGTAGGTAGGTAGGTAGGGGTACCTGACCGACCGACCGACCGACCGACGGCTGTTTTAAAATCAGAACCTGTCCCCTTTCAATGAGGGCATGGGACAGGGGCAACCTATATTTTCCTGCTCAAATCGTCCCCAATTCACCTGATAGGGACAGAGAGTTTTGTCTCTGTCTGTCTGCCTGTCTGTCTGCGTGTTTGTCTTTAAGCCAGTGACACCAACATATGTTGGTTGTTGGTTTTTGTGGGGTTTTATTAGAAGGGTCATGTGTATGTAGACTTCAATGAGCCAGAGGCTGAACCAAAGGGGGAGAATGATGATTTTTATTTTTTTAAAAATATATTTAATTGACATTTTTAGAGAGAGGAAGGGAGAGGGATAGAGAGTTGGAAACATCGATGAGAGAGAAACATCCATCAGCTGCCTCCTGCACACTCCCTACTGGGCATGTGCCCGCAACCAAGGTACCTGCCCTTGACCGGAATTGAACCTGGGACCCTTGAGTCCGCAGGCTGATGCTCTATCCCAGTGATGGCGAACCTATGACACAACTCTTTTTTTTTTTTGGTTGATTTTTCTTTGTTAAATGGCATTTAAATATATAAAATGAATATCAGAAATATAAGTCTTTGTTTTACCATGGTTGCAAATATCAGAAAATTTCTATATGTGACAGGGCACCAGAGTTAAATTAGGGTTTTTCAAAATGCTGGCATGCCGATCACAAAAGGTTCACCATCGCTGCTCTGTCCACTGAGCCAAACCGGTTAGGGCGAGAATGATGATTTTTAAAAAGGGAACATCCCGAGAGGAATCTCATCTTGAGACCGAGTGAACGTATGTATGTTTGCCAACAGTCCTTCCTCCATGATGAACTTCCACGACAGAGCCCGAGCGACCCGATTTATGGTGGGCCCGCCTCCGCTCAGAATGGCCTCAAGCAGCCCCAGAGGCTGGCAGAGACGCCTCTCACACTCGGCTAGGCTCACTACCCATGTGTCTCCTCCGTAGATGGGGAACCAGGCCGCGGTACCTTGAGAGTCCCCTTTTTGGGGGTACATACTCACCAAAACTTGGGAGAAATTAGACTCAGGTGGTCCCTCCATCCAAGAAAATTAAAAAAAAAAAAAAGGCTAATCTTCTCTGGCAACCTACTCCACCCCCCCCCCCACCCCCACCCCCACCCCCCACCCCCGCCCCGCTAGAAAGCGGACGAGGGAGAGGTTTGGCCAATTCCTGGCACCACGGAGTTGAATGCTACCCATCCTGCCTGCAGCTAGACCCATTTTGGAATGTTAGGGGCACGCCCCGTCTTTCCAGGCCCCTGTGGGCACGACCGCCTTCCTGGTTATCCTTGTCTTTTTTTTGTGTGTGTGTGTGTGTGTGTGTGTGTGTGTGTGTGTGTGTGTGCGGGTGATGTAAAGTGCTTTATATTGCTGAGGATCCCAAGAGCTTCAAGGTCGCTGTCTAGGGGCTGGCAGTGAAATCCCCTACCCAGCGGAGGCTTTTGTGAGCAGGGACGGCTGGGACTTGAGCATTTCAGCCCCATGGAAGGCATGGCGGTGTGGTTGGGGGTGAGGGGAGGTAGGAAGAGGCACAAGGTGAGCGGGGGTGGGGGGGTGGGGGGAGGGGGAGCAGACTGTGCTCGTCTCCCCAACTCTGAGCTCAGTGCATTCACCGACGTCACCATGGGAGCCTGGAATGGGCCATGGTGGGAGTATTTACGCCACAGAAATTGCCCAGATGCTACACTCAAGGATTCTCCCTGCCCGGAAAACTGGTTTCCCGGGGCACCCACCGGGAGCATGCCGCACCTCCTGAGCTGGTTCTGAGTCCACCGCAAGCCTGGCTGCTGTGACGAGCTGCCACTCCCCCATGTGGGGCAGTGCCATCTCCCACCACCTGGACAGAACACAGGTGGGCTGGACCAAGGGGGACCTGACCTGGGGATCCCGTCCCTGCCTGGAGCCTGCCCTGGCTTGGCAGCCTCAGCCTGTCTGTCCACTGAGAGCTTCAGCCCCGGACTGAAGTGGTGTCCGCCGAAAGGCAGCTCGGAGCTGAGGATAAAACCCTTTTGCTCAGTGGCTCCCAGCAGGCAAGAGGGCCACGTGTAGCCACTCAGAGGTCATGAGGGCTTGGTCACCCAGGGCTGACCAAGGGCAGCTGTGGGGGCTGAGATGAAAGGATTGGCCTTGGGGGTGGGGTGTGGGTGTGGGTGGTCTGAGTGATTCACCGCAGGACCTGGGAACCAGGCTGTGTGGAGAGTGGAGAGCCAGGCGCACACCTGTGTGCAGAACCAGGGCAGGAGAGAGAGCCCAGCTCCCAGATGGGGGAGGGAAATGACCGGCCAGGGTGGGACAGCCCCCACAGACACAGATTTCCGCTGGACCCACAGGGACCTTGGGGCTCAAATACACTCACAGGAAGCAACTCGGCTTTCCCCCTGCCCGCGTGACTCCGCTCTCCCCCGCCCCTCCCCGCCGCAGGCCCAGAGGCTCAGTTCAGCACTGAGAGGGAAGCCCCTGACCTGAGGGCGGAGAGGAAGGGAGCTGGGGTGGGGGATGGGGAGCAGGGGGTGGGGTAGGGAGCAAGCGGGAGGGGAGGAGGTCAGGGCGATTCCTTCCAATGGATCTCTCTCCGAGGCTTCATTCAAATGCAGAGAGCTCTCCGGTGACGTCAGGGCCTCGGACCTCGCCTCGGGCTCTCTGAGTCCCCCACCCTCAGGCCCGCCCGCAGCTCACCAACTTGAGGGAGGGAAGGAGGCTGTTTGAGAAACCGACCAGCCAGTCCGGGTGGAAAAGAGTGCCCTCTACCTGCCAACCCAGGAACCAGCCCTCACCCGTTTGGGAATGCCGCGAAGGGGTGGGGAGCGGGAGGGAGGGGTTTGAGGGGGCGTGAGTCCAGGGTCCGAGGCGAAGATCAACAGTAGATCTCGGCGTCTTAGATCCCCTGGGAAGAGAGGCATAGGTAGGAGTGGAGTGATGAAGACCCCCGGAGGCCTGGGGAAGGATGATTTGACTCAATAACCCCGGGTCACCGGACCAGCCAGCACACTCTGTTCCAGTTGCCGGTTTTTATCATCCATCCCTCCACCCCCGCGCCCCCCAGGTTCGATTCAGGCCAGGGGCAGCGGTCTGGATCCCCAGCGTGCCGCCCCCCCCCCCCCACCCCCGCCACCTCCCAGTAGGGGGTGTGCAGAAGGCAATGGATCCATGATTATCTTTCCTCATTGATCTCTCTCTCTCTCTCTCTCTCTCTCTCTCTCTCTCTCTATCTCTCTCTCTTCCTCTTTGAAATCAATAAGAACACTATATATATGATTGACCTTTTTCACGGAAGGTAGCGGCCTAGGATGTGACTACCCACCATCACTGTTTTCTAGTTAAACTTTTAATTTCCGTCCATGGATGTATGGATGTGTGGATGGATGGATGTGTCCTCCCTCCCTCCCTCCCTCCCTCCCTCCCTCCCTCCCTCCCTCCCTCCGCCCACCCGTCCGCTCACCCGCTTTCCACGGGAAATCCTCAGTCTCATATCACACACTCACTGGTGATTTCACTCGCTGCCTCCTTGCTCCCCGTGAAAAAGAGGAAGGAAAATGGACAAACCTGAAAGAGCCCCAGAGGCGACAACTGTGAACCAAGTGCACACACATGTGTGCGTGTGTGGCATTTGTCAACAACGTAAGAAATGTTCCAACCTGTGAAGAATTTCTGTGAGTGTCTTTCAGCCAAACTGTTCAGAAATGTCGCACACATGGCGAGAAGCACAATCTCAACGGTGGGAGATGATGTTCTGAGGCATGGCAATGTCGCACCCCCCCCCCCTATTTTATACACTCCAATCCATAGAGGAGACCGTACGTACGTGGGTTACATGAAATCGACTGGTGACATTTTAGGGAGACGGGAGAAAGCAGAGCGGGCAACAACCAACACCACCACCCCACCACCACCCCGCCTCTCCCTCCCCCTCCCGCCCCCACACACAGGTGTCCTCTCATTGGGCGAAGCACCTGTGACTCTAAAGTCGTGATCCCGACCCCGGGACTTGTATTAAAAATCAAGCTAAAGGAGTGTGAATGTAAACTGTAGGCTTATCAAAGGTTCAGAGGAGGTCTGTGTTTTACCACCATTGAAAGAAAACAAACCAAGAAAGAGATCAAGGGTCAAAACACCCTCTCTTGGACTGGGAGTGAGAGAGCTCCTGCATCTGTCCAAGAGGGTCATCGGCAGTGTGCAAAGCCAGGGTTCAGCAACAGGGGATATTGTCTTCCTCTCAGGGATCCTGAGAAGTCTCCATGACAGTAAGGGGGTGGGTAGGGGGTGGGTGCTGTCGTTAAAGAGGCAAGGCGAACAGGGAGAGTTTGATTCAGATCAAGGGCTCATGCCTGCCCAGGTCATGGTCTCGAGCCCCACTAGGGGGCATGCAGGAGCTGGCCAATCCATAATTCTCTCTCATGGATGATGTTTCTATCTCTCTCCCTGGCTCCCTCTCCCTTCCTCTCTGAAATCAATGAAAATACATCTTAAAAAAAAAAAAGGAAGCATGTGTCTATCATTTTACTTTTTAAAAAAAATATTTTATTGATTTCAGAGAGGAAGGGAGAGAGAAAGAGAGAGAGAAACATCAGCGATGAGAGAAAATCGTGGATTGTCCGCCTCCAGCATGTCCCTCACAGCTAGGGCTATCATTTCACTTTTTATCCAATCCCACAGGACCCCCCCCCCCCCCACCGCCACTCCCCACCCCACTCCACCCCACCTTTGCCTGCCTGCCTCCCTCCCTCCCTCCCTCCCTCCTTTATTTATCACCAGTGGATTGTCTGTAACCCGCTTACATCTCCTCCTTGGATTGTCGTGTATAAAACAAAGTGCCGCCCCGGCCTGTTTTGGTCAGTGGGTAGAGCATCGGCCTGGGGACCCGAAGGGTCCGGGGTTCCATTCCAGTCCAGGGCGCAGGCCCGGGTCACGGGCTTGATCCCCAGTAGGGGGTGTGCAGGAGGCAGCAGATGGGTGATTCTCTCTCATGGTAGATGCTTCTATGGCTCTCTCTCCCTCCCTCTCCCTTCCTCTCTGAAATCAATGAAGATATATTTTTAAAAGCCACACAAATGTATTCTTGCACTTCCATGTAGTAAAAAGCATACTTGTACAATGTTTCATACTTGCATTTTGTGTTATTAAAACAGTGACGGGCATGGGGGGAAGGGGAGTACTGGGCCGGCCCCGGGGGCGGGGGCGGGGGGGGGGCGCAGCAAAGATGCTAAACTTCTGCGGGAGGCCGCCCCCCCCCCCCCCCCCCCGGGACTGCACGCGGAGCGGAAAAGCATGTAGTCAGATTTGGCCTTCTTCAGGTTCCCGAGGGATCCGGCCAGATGCCAGAAGTGGGTGGGAAATCGTAGGAGAGCAGACTTAGAAGATAAAACACCTGAACAACTAAATAAACATTATGGATGATGTGCCAAACACTCCGAGACCTCTGTGATCTGTAGAACTAGTCCTTATAGGACAGTTCTTTGAGATAACGCAATACCAACACTAGGTGATCTTACCAGTCAACTTTACCCGTTCTTTACCCTGCCCAAACAAGTCTCCCTCTCCCTGGGAGTCAAGCTTGTGTGCCAACAGCGGTAGGTAGGGGTACCTAACCGACCGAGGGCTGTTTTAAAATCAGATACTGTCCCCTTTCAATGAGTGCATGGGACAGGGGCAACCTATATTTATTTTCCTGGTCAAATCGTCCCCAATTCACCTGATAGGGAGAGAGAGGTTTGTGTTTGTCTGTCTGTCTGTCTGTGTGTTTTTGTCTTTAAGCCAGTGATGCCAACATATGTTTGGTTGCTGGTTTTCGTGGGTTTGTTTGTTTGCTTGTTTTTTTTTAGAAGGGTCATGTGTATGTAGACTTCAATGAGCCAGAGGCTGAACCAAAGGGGGAGAATGATGATTTTTATTTTTTTTAAAATATATTTTATTGATATTTTTAGAGAGAGGAAGGGAGAGGGATAGAGAGTTAGAAACTTCGATGAGAGAGAAACATCCATCAGCTGCCTCCTGCACACTCCCTACTGGGGATGTGCCCACAACCAAGGTACATGCCCTTGACCGGACTGGAACCTGGGACCCTTGAGTCCGCAGACTGAGGCTCTATCCCAGGGGTGGGCAAACTTTTTGACTCGAGGGCCACAATGGGTTCTTTTTTTTTTTTTAAATATATTTTATTGATTTTTCACAGAGAGGAAGGGAGAAGGATAGAGAGTTAGAAACATCGATGAGAGAGAAACATCGAACAGCTGCCTCCTGCACATCTCCCACCGGGGATGTGCCCACAACCCAGGTACATGCCCTTGACCGGAATCGAACCTGGGACCTCTCAGTCCGCAGGCCGACGACGCTCTATCCACTGAGCCAAACCGGTTTCGGCCACAATGGGTTCTTAAACTGGACCGGAGGGCCGGAACAAAAGCATGGATGGAGTGTTTGTGTGAACTAATATAAATTCAAAGTAAACATCATTACATAAAAGGGTACGGTCTTTTTTTTTTTTTTTTTTTTTTTTTTTTTTTTTTTTTTTTAGTTTTATTCATTTCAAACGGCCCGTAGTTTGCCCACGGCTGCTCTATCCACTGAGCCAAACCCGTTAGGGCGAGAATGATGATTTTTAAAAAGGGAACATCCCCAGAGGAACCTCATCTGGAGACCGACTGAACGTATGTTTGCCAACCGCCCTTTCTCCATGATGAACTTCCACGAGAGCCCGAGCTACCCGATTCGTGGGGGAACCGCCCCACTCAGAATGGCCCCAAACAGCCCCAGAGGCTGGCAGAGATGCCTCTCGCTCTCGGGCTCGCTACCCATGTGTCTCTGTAGATGGGGAACCGGGCCGCGGTAACTTGAGAGTCCCCTTTTGGGGGGGTACATACTCACCAACACGTGGGAGAAATGAGACTCAGGGGATCCCTCCAGGGGAGAAAAAAAAAGAGGGTAATGTTCTTTGGCAACCTAGCCCGGCCCCCGCTCTAAAGCAGACCATGGAGAGCTTTGGCCATTTCCTGGCACCAGGGTTGAATGCTACCCACGCTGTGTGCAGGGTTGAGCCGAGAGAGGCGATTGTGGAAGAGCACCTAAATAGACGGGGCGGGAGGCCAGGGTGGGGGTGGGGGTGGGGGGAGGCTACAGGAGAGCAGAACGGGCCTTGGGCCTCACAAACTCAGAGACCCAAAGTAACCGCCAAAGATGGTCTGAAATGAAAACTCTTGTCACTAAAAGCAGTGGATGGCAGGTAGCCATTTGCTAATCTGGAATCTTCCCTGCTTTGACCAAAGTCCACCTTTACCTTCACTAATCCCGTCTTTGGCCCAATAGGAGAAGTATATTCCTTTGGAATGTCAGAGGCACGCCCGTCTTTCCAGACCCCTGACCTGAGGGTTGAGAGGAAGGGAGCTGGGGTGGGGGATGGGGAGTAGAGGGTGGGGTAGGGAGCAAGCGGGAAGGGAGGAGGTCAGGGCGATTCATTCCAATGGATCTCTCTCCGAGGCTTCATTCAAATGCAGAAAGCTCTCCGGTGACGTCAGGGCCTTGGACCTCGCCTCGGGCTCTCTGAGTCCCTCCCCTCAGGCCCGCAGCTCACCAACTTGAGGGAGGGAAGGAGGCTGTTTGAGAAACCGGCCCGGCCTGTCCGGGTGGAAAAGAGTGCCCTCTACCTGCCAACCCAGGAACCAGCCCTCACCCGTTTGGGAATCCCGCGAGGGAGTGGGGAGCCGGAGGGAGGGGTTTGAGGGGCGTGAGTCCAGGGTCCAAGGCGAAGATCAACAGTAGATCTCGGCGTCTTAGATCCCCTAGTTGGAGAGGCATAGGTAGGAGTGGAGCGATGAGGGCCCCGGGGAGGCCTGGTGAGGGATGATTTGACTCAATAACCCCTGGTCACCAGACCGGCCAGCACACTCTGCTCCAGTTGCCGGTTTTTATCATCCATCCCTCCACCCCCGCGCCCCACCCCCCACGGCTCACACCGCTCCAAGTGTGCCACTCACGACAGACACCCTTTTATCATTCATCTTTAACTTCCCCGTGGACGGACGGACGAACGGATGGATGAATGGATGTGTTAACATAAAAAAATAATCAAATCTGTGGAGAATGTCTGTGAGTTCATTTGAGGCAATTGCCAGGAAGCAGATTCTCAACATATTGGGATAACACTCCGTAGAATGGAGGGTGTGTGTGTGTGTGTGTGTGTGTGTGTGTGTTAACCTTGTTGTATACATGTCAAGCAAAAGAGGAGATGTAAGTGGTTGGTGATAGATGAGGGAGGCCAGAGAAGGCAAAGCGGGGGGGGGGGGGGGGGGGGAGTGGGGGGGGTGTGGTGGTGTTGGAAACCTCTGGGATTGGATAAAAATTAAAATAAAATGACAGACACATACTTCTCTTACTTAGGTTGGTGTAGGATAAGTAACGGTCAGCAATGTACTCAATAAAAATGAGGGGATTTAACAAGGAAAATTACACCCTAGCCGGTTTGGCTCAGTGGATTTAGAGCGTCGGCCTGCAGGCTAAAGGGTCCCAGGTTTTATTCAGGCCAAGGGCACATGCACAGGTTGCGGGCTGGATCCCCAGCGATCCCCCCCCCCCCCCCCCCCGGCCCCACCTCCCAGTAGGGGGTGTGCAGGAGGCAGTGGATCAATGATTATCATCTTTCATCCTCTCTGTCTCTCTCTCTCTCCATCTTTGAAATCAATAAAAACACTATAAAAAAGTAAAAGATTGACCTTGGTCAGGGAAGGTAGCGGCCTAGGACATGACTACTCACCATCACTGTTTGTTAAACTTTTAATTTCCGTCCATGGATGCATGGATGGATGGATGGATGGATGGATGGATGTGTCCTCCCTCCCTCCCTCCCTCCCTCCCTCCCTCCCTTCCTCCCTCTGCCCACCCGTCCGCTCACCCGCTTTCCACGGGAAATCCTCAGTCTCATATCACACACTCACTGGTGATTTCACTCGCTGCCTCCTTGCTCCCCGTGAAAAAGAGGAAGGAAAATGGACAAACCTGAAAGAGCCCCAGAGGCGGCAACTGTGAAGCAAGTGCACGCACATGTGTGCGTGTGTGGCATTTGTCAACAACGTAAGAAATGTTCCAACCTGTGAAGAATTTCTGTGAGTGTCTTTCAGCCAAACTGTTCAGAAATGTCGCACACACGGCGAGAAGCACAATCTCAACGGTGGGAGATGATGTTCTGAGGCATGGCAATGTCGCCGCCCCCCCCCCCCTATTTTATACACTCCAATCCAAAGAGGAGACCGTACGTGGGTCACATGAAATCGACTGGTGACATTTTAGGGAGGCGGGAGAAAGCAAAGCGCCCCCCCCCCCCCACACACACACACACACACGAGTCCTCTCATTGGGCGAACCACCGTGACTCTAAAGTCGTGATGCTCACCCCGGGAGTTGTATTAAAAATCAAGCTAAAGGAGTGTGATTGTAAACTGTAGGCTTATCAAAGGTTCAAAAGAGGTCTGTGTTTACCACCATTGAAAGAAAACAAACCAAGAAAGAGATCAAGGGTCAAAACAGCCTCTCTTGGACTGGGAGTGAGAGAGCTCTTGCATCTGTCCAAGAGGGTCATCGGCAGTGTGCAAAGCCAGGGTTCAGCAACAGGGGATATTTTCTTCCTCTCAGGGATCCTGCGAAGTCTCCATGACAGTAAGTGGGTGGGTGCTGTCATTGAAAAGGCTAGGTGAGCAGGGAGAGCTATGGCATTTACAGGCATACTCTATCTACTTTTCCTTTCACAGCATTTACACAATGCATTAATGTTTAGTTTTGAACGGCATTACTTCTTGAGTCTCCTCCTCCTCCTCCTCCTCCTCCTCCTCCTCCTCCTGCAGCAGCAGCAGCAGATGGCTGTTGTTTCCAATTCTTTGGTTGATACTCAGGTGTAGGACGAATGTATGTATGTATGTATGTATGTATGTATGTATACTGTGTGTGAGCCCCAGGATGGACAGAATCTCGGGGGGGGGGGGGCGGCGAGTGGAATAGACTGGAGTGGAGTGGAGGAGATCAGGAACAAGAGGAAGGGATAGAGTTGGAGGGAGGCAGGAGGGAAGCTGGGGAAGAGAGAATGACAAAATGCCAAAGGACCTCGTTAGTTAATGACACCGGGCATGGCTATTATTCTGAGTTTTTTGTTTGTTTTCCTCGAATGCCACCTACGCAGAAAACAATCTGTGTGAAGTTAAACTAAGGTCACCCAAACAAGAATAAAAACTACCCATTGACTGCAAGGCTATGTAGTAGGTCGCCCACTGCTTGCACTTGGCAGAGACTCAAATCTGAGGCAAGGGGTATTAGCGGGGAAGCTGGAGTAGAAGAGGGAGAGGTGTGTGACGTATTCCATGAGGTGGAGCACATTTGCACACCCCCCCCACCCACCGCCTTGGAACGAAGTTTAGGGGGTCTGTGGGGGCGGAAGGGCTGAAAAAGTAGAGGAAAAAAGGAAGGAAGGAAGGAAG
>NW_027669674.1:192500-227500 GCF_964212035.1 Myotis nattereri
GGGGCCCTCCTGGCCCCAAGGGACGGTCCCGCGGAGACCCGGGAAGCGCCGACTGGCTCCCGCCCGAAACAACCTTCAACCAACCTCGCGGGGCGGGGCTCCGGGCCCCGCCGCCCACCGGCCGCGGCCACCGCCTCTGACCCCCGGCCGAGAGGACCTAGAGTCCCCTCCTCTTGCTCCCGGGCGCGCACGGCAGAGGGCGGACATCGAGGCAAGGCGCCGGACCTTAGACACGGGCCGCCGGGTAAACAAACACGGGGATCCCACCGCCACAGACACACAGGGCGGCCCCGCGACGCCCGGGACGCCGTTCCGATCCTCCCAAGCGCACCCACCACGAAGCCTCCTCCCGCCGCGCGGCCAAGGCCCCGCGCCAACGCGGAAAGGTCACCACACACGCGACCCTCAGCAACCACAGGGGAGCCGCCGCGGCTTCCCTCCAGCCGCCCATCCGTTCATCTGCCCAGTCCGACCCGGACGGGGACCCGCGTCCCGGGCGGAGCGCCCCCCGAGGACAAGCCGGGGCCCGACCGTGCCCGCGCAGCACACCCGTCGGCTGCGAACCCGTGTGGCGGGAGCGGGCGGAGAGCCGCTCGAGGCGCGGGAGCGGGAACGCCGGGGGACGGGAAAGGCCTCCGCGGCCCCCCCCCCAACCCCTCCGGCACGCAACGGGAGGGAATTTCGCCCCCCCGCGCGCCCGGATGCGCACGCGGCAACGCGCGCGCGTGCACGCTCACGTAAACGGCAGCGCTTTCCCCGCGACGGACGGACGCCGGCCCCGGCCCGGCGGGACCCTCCCCCGACTCGGAGGGGGGAGGCGCGGGCCACGGTAAGGCACAGCTGCGTCGCCGCTCGGCCCCTCAAAGCCGGCGCGAGAGGGGCCCGAGCGCACAAGCACAGGAGCGGCTGACCGAACGCGCTTCCAGAGGAGGGGCGGCGGCTGGGGGGTCCGGTACCCCAAGGCACCCTCTCGGATCGCTAGAGAAGGCTTTCTCACCGAGGGCGTGTCGTCCCCCAACCCCAGCAGAAACACCCCACCGGGCCCGCGGAGCCACGAGGAGACACTTCCGAGGGAACACAGGGGGGGGCCCGGGAGAGGAACCCGACCGGGACAGGGTCAGAGCACAGGGTGTACACGCAAACGAGCGCACGCGATAGGGGCCGTCGAGAGAGAGCGCGCGGGAGGAGCGAGCCCGTGCCGCCTCTGGGCTTCGTCCTCTTGCCTCACCGGGGGCCTCCGTCCACAGTTAGCTAAAAGAGAGCCCGCGGTGTCGCGTCGGGAACACCGGCACGACGCAAGGAAAAAAAAACAAAAAAAACCAGCAACGGAAGAACAGGCGGCAGCAAAAAAAAAAAAATTCAACTCTCACGGTCA
Organism: Myotis nattereri; assembly: GCF_964212035.1. Classification (NCBI taxonomy): domain Eukaryota; kingdom Metazoa; phylum Chordata; class Mammalia; order Chiroptera; family Vespertilionidae; genus Myotis; species Myotis nattereri. Next base: position 193,876 of record NW_027669674.1, read on the forward strand.
GCCAGCGGCCGGCACCCGCTGACTCGGCCCCGTCGCGGTCGCCCGCGCGGCACACGTTGCGAGGGCCCGGCCCCCCTCCCGCGAGGGGGACGGGCGTGCCTTCCCCTTACCCGGACAGACTCCCCCGGGGCTCCCCCCTCCGGCGCACCGCCGACAGCGGCGGCCCGGATGGGGGCGCTCGCGGGGAGCGGGAAACGACACCACCAGCTCGGCCTCGGGCACCTGCAGGACGTCCCGGAGCGCTCCAGGGGCACCCACCGAGAGCCAAGGCGAAACAGCGACCGCACGCCCAACGGGGGAGGCACGTGCGGCGCGACGACGGGACACCCCCTCCCCGCCGCGGGGAAGGGCGCCCGCGACAGCGGCAAGCCGGGAAAGGCGAGCGGAGGGTGTCCGCTGCGTCATAGAGACCACGGGCGTGACACCGAGGTCGGGCCGGGTTCCGCACCCCTTCCCCTTCCACGCACCGCCGTCGGACGGGGGAGGAGGAGAGGAGAGGGGCCCGCAGACAGAGCGAGAAGAGCGGTCCCATTCGCCAAGGAATGTCCGTCCCTCGGCTGGCGCGGCTTAGGCCCGGCCCGGGAGAGCGCGACGTCACCACATCGATCGGTCGGCAACAGAAAACGGGGCGGGGAGCCGCCAGCGAGGCAGCCCCCCTGCGAGAAGAAGGGAAACGAGGCGGGGACAACCGTCCGGAACACGAGCCTGCGCTTCAGCCTCGCCACGTAAGCCCTTCGCTCTCTTCTCACGCAGAGGAGGGAGAGGGGCACGGTCCGCCGGGTCGGGGCCCGAGACGTACAGAAGCCGGCGCGCGCAGGCCCGAGGCGTACGGCTTTCGCTCGCGCGGCCCGGACGCGGGGGAGTCAGGCTTCGGGTCGCGGCCGAGAAGCTCCCGGGGACACCGCCCCCCGCCGTCCAATCACCCGAGGACAGCGTGCCCACAGTCATCTCGTGGTACAAAATGCCAACTTTAGGCAAAACATGGACGGTGCCTGGTGTCGGGGGCCTCTGTGTACAGATCACGCCGCACTCCCGGAAGCGAGTCGCGGCCACCAGAGACCCCACGGGACCCCATCGCCACCAAAGAAGGGCGGGGGGGGGGGCAAGAGAAAGGGACGGGGCTATCTGGTCGACCCCCCACCCCCCCACCCCAAAGCCCGTTGAGAGCGTGCCTCGGACAGGCGGCAGCAAGAGGAGAGGGCCGGGCCGTCCACGGCCTCACCTCACCACTTGGCACGCGCGGGCAACGGCCCGGTCAAACGCGCTTCCGAATCGGGACTTTGAAAAAATTCCGCGGGGCGCCTAGAACCACCGTGTCAACGGAAGGCCCGGCCACGGCATCGGCCCAAGCCCGCTCGCGGAAAAAACCAAGAACCGTATCTGACGACCGGGGCCACGCGTGCGCCCGTACCGACCCGCCTCGCCCTCCGCCGCCCTCCACGCACCGCCCGTGCCGGGCCCCACCTACGGAGCTCCGAGACTCGGATAACGGCCACAAAGTCGAGCCCGGTGACCGCGGCACACTCGGGCACTCGCACGCCCGTGCAGTCGGGTAGACCCCTGAACGCGCGCACGCTCCCGCCTCCGGATCGGGACTTTGAAAAATTTCGCGGAAGGCGCCTCTGACGGACGGACGGACGGACGGACGGACGGACGGACGAACCCGCAGGAGCGGGCGCGGACACACGGCACGGGTCGCCCGGCACCTCACGCAGGCACGCGCCCGCGCCGAAATCAATACAAGCGGGAGTGGGGGGGGGGGGGCGCCTCGGGCAGGACGGCGTCCCGGCGCAAGCCACCCTCTCCGGCTACGCCCGCGGCGGCGGCCCCGGTCGGTCCCCGCGGAGGGGCGACAGCGAGTGCCGGGCCACCCGTCCCGGCGGCGGCGGCGGCGGCGGCGGCGGCGTGCACTCACGCCTTCAATGGCCCCGCAGGTCCAATCTCCGGAGAACCGGACAGGCACCGACGGAGCGGCGCGAGGCAACCTCTGCGGCTACGCCCGCGGCGGCGCCGGCGGCGGCGGCGGCCCCGGTCGGTCCCCGCGGAGGGGTAACAGAGTGCTGGTCGACCCGTCCTAGCCGTCCACCACCGCGGCGGCGGCAGCCACTCACTCCTTCAGCATTGCTGCAGGTCCAATATCCGGAGAACGGGCCGGGCACCGACAGACCGGCGCCGCCGGCACGATCTCGACAGCGCCGCCGGCACCCTGGAAGTTGGCCTCGGGCACTGCAGCCGCTTCCCCTCCCTAGATGCTCCGCAAGGAAGAAACGATATAAAAGCGGCCGCCAGGTGGCTCCCGACAACCGGCGCGAACCTCAGCGGGACGGATCCGGATCTCGGGCCGGCAAGGGCGTCCTGCCGCCCGCCCGGAGGGCCGATCGCGTCCCCGGTCCCCACCCCCAACCCCCTCCGGGACGGCACGGCGCCACCGAACGCGGGGGCGGGCGGGGGGCAGGGGGGGGGGGGTGCCTAGGATAATCTTTTTCGGAGGATGACCGGAACAAACACGGGGGCGGGCCGGGCCATTCGAAAGTGAAACTTCCACCACCACCACCACCACCACCCCCCACACACACACACCCCGCAGGCCCAAGACGTCCCGGCGCCTGCCTCCCTCTCTCCCTCTCTCCCTCTCTCCCTCTCTCCCTCTCTCCCTCTCTCCCTCTCTCCCTTCCCGGAAGACATAACACAAACTTTTTAATAAATATTTTATTGATCTTTTACAGAGAGGAAGGGAGAGGGATAGAGAGAAACATCCACGAGAGAGAAACATCGATCAGCTAGCTGCCTCCTGCACACCTCCTACTGGGGATGTGCCCGAAACCAAGGTACATGCCCTTGACCGGAATCGAACCTGGGACACACACACACACACACACACACACACACACCCCCCGAGTCCGCAGGCCAACGCTCCATCCACTGAGCCAAACCAGTTAGGGCACAAAAACATTTTTGCCACCTGGGAGCTGAAACCTAAATGAGGCAGTACTCACGGATCGGATCGTGTCATCTAATCTCTCTCTCTCTCTCTCTCTCTCTCTCTCTCTCTCTCTCTCTCTCATTGAAATTATTGGGGAGACACCGGTTCATAAAACCATACGGGTTTTAAAATAAAATAAAAAATGAATAAATCAGATATGAATAAATAGGAATCTTTGTATGGAACTAAACAAAAAACAACAACAGAAACATACAGGTTATTCCAGTGGACAACTCAAGAAAATATCATCTGAATACATACATACCACATCCAGTGCTCAAGCAGGAAGCGTCATCGGAATGCTAGGGCAAAAACATCTATTTTTTTAAAAGGCTCCCGAAGAATAAACAAGCAACTGGAACAACATCTCTCTCTCTCTCTCTCTCTCTCTCTCTCTCTCTCTCTCTCTGTCTCTCTCTCTCTCTCCTCTCTCTCTCTCTCCCACTCCCTCCCTGCCTCCCTCCCTCTCTGAAATCAATGAAAATATATTTTTTTAAAAGATCAGGAATCAGTGTAGAACGGCATGTGAAAACACTTGGCATTCACTTCTAAATGGCAGGAAACAGAGTGATAGTGTTCGAAAAAACTTGGAAATCACAGCTATATAAAGCAGCACACTGTAGAACAAACATTATTTGACACCACTTGGAATTCACGTCTAAATGGATGGAAGCGATCTAAAATTGTTTGCAAGCACGTCAAAATCACTGATCTAGATTAGGAAACAGTGTACGACGGTGTTGGGCAACACTTGGGAATCACTTCTAAAGTGCAGGACACTGTGCAGCAGTTTTGGAAACCACTTGAAATTCACTTCCAAATGTCAGGAGACGGTGCAAAAGTTTTTGAAAACACTTGGAAGTCACTGGTAGCGTTCTAAGATGCCAGAGAGGAAAATGTCACCGAGGCCAAAATCTTACCTCCACCTTCTTAGGGTTTGTGGAGGAGGCGGCCCTGCAAAATTCACCTGACACGGGGGGGGGGGGGGGGGGGGGCCGGGAGACATGAGGGCAAGTGTCTGATATGACAAGGGGAGCGCTCCTAAGGAGAGCGTGGAAGAGCCGGAGAGGTGGCAAAACATCCACGCTTTTTCATACTGGGTTGAAAGGAGAGAGGCAATTGTGGGAAAGCCACTAACTAGGCGGGGAGGCAAAAGGAGAGATGAGGGAGGCCCGTTCCTACAGATCCCTCTGCCGCTCGGCTGGCTTCCCGTTTCTTACACTGCCTAAAGTGCGAAAAACGAGTCCCCGTGTGCGCTCGTCATCTCTCCCCCCCACCCCACCCCCTCGATGTTTACGTCCAGTTGGAGTCTTTTTTGCCATCTGGCCACTTTGCGGTGGCGGCATAGTCACTTAAGGAAAGAAAGGAGAAGATCGGGTTGGTTCCAGGCACGGAATTGTGCCAGAGGCCCGGGCGGGGAGGGAGGGGGGAGAGACAGGAGTCAGTCACTGAGCGGCCCCCAACGTATTTCTAAGACAGTGAGCGACTCTGGCAAGGGCATGCGGTAGGAGGAGAGCAGCTGGAGTTCTGTTTGTTGGCTGGGGGCTTGCAGGGGATGGGGAGGGCCTGGGGTCCGTTTGCTCCTTTGTTTATGTCATTTTATTTCTTTTTCTTTCTTTCTCTGTTTTTTTGTGGTTTTTTTTGAACAAAGGTGAAGAACTCTTCGGGTGTAGGTATTTCTGCAAGAAAGCCTGGCAGGACAGGACACGGGGGTATGCGGGCCAGGCCAGTCCATTGACCTGAAAACCCAAAGGATCTGTAGTGGCTCTGACTAGCGCCCTTCCTTTTAGAAACAGGAAGACAGGGGAGTTTATCTCGGGGTCCCTCCCTCTCCTCTCCCCCCCCCCCCACACACACACTCACACACACACACACACACACACACACACACACACACTCGCACACCGGGCCCACCAGTGGCACCCGAGTAGCAAGAGGTTTCTAGAATGAACTGAGTTTCAGGGCCCAGCCAGCCAGCCACCCAGCAGCAAGGGAAACACCATATAAAAACGGCCGCCAGGTGGCGCGCGAACACCAGCGAGAACGTCAGTGGTGCAGCTCCGGGGCCGTGGGCCCGGCCAGGGCAAGCGCCCCGCCGCCGCCCGCTGTGTGTGTCTTTTGGGGGAGGAGGGTGGCAGGGGGCACGGGTGGCCGGGGCCCCGTGGTGGGCGGCCGGCGGGGCGTCCACCACCTGGGGTTTCCCCAGGAAGGCCCCGCGCACGCGCGGCCTGGCAGAGGAAGGGGGACTGGAAAAGTTTTTTTTGGGGGGGGGGGGGCCTGACAGAGGACCGAGAGGACGTACCCGGAACACTTTTTGGGGCCCGGGACCCTTAAAACCTCAATCCGGGGGAGTCTAAAACCCTAAACCCGGCGAGTATTCACAGGGCAACAATGGAGAAATCATTTTCTCTTTTTGTTTCTTTTCATTTTTTTTTTCTTTTTCGGAATTGAATTTATTGGGGGAGACATCGGTGAATAAAATGAAATGGAATGCAATAGGATAACATAAAAGGTGTAAATACATAAGCCTTGCATTGTGGGTGAAAAGGGGCCACATGTTGCCCTGCCCGCCTTGACTCAGTGGATAGAGCGTCAGCCTTAACTGTACGGTAAATGAATATTTATCTTTTTTATATGTATTTTATTGATCTTTTACAGAGAGGAAGGGAGAGGGACAGAGAGTTAGAAACATCGATGAGAGAGAAACATCGATCAGCTGCCTCCTGCACATCTCCTACTGAGGATGTGCCCACAACCAAGGTACATGCCCTTGACCGGAATCGAACCTGGGACCCTTGAGTCTGCAGGCCAACGCTGTACCACCGAGCAAAACCGGTTAGGGCGGGTCACATGTCTTTGGACTAGTGAATGACAAGAGGTGACTAGTCACTTCCCTTTTTTCCAGTGCCCTCAGGGCACAGCCCAGGGTCCCAGGGCAGAGACCACAGATTCCCTCATTGTTACTGTTGTCATGTTAATTGTTGACCTCCCGGCTCACTATCATTTTACAGTTTACCAAATCCCCCCGCCCCCCCCCCGCCCCCCCCGCCCACCTCCCTCATCTATCACCACTGGATTTCATGGAACCCACTGGTCAACATCAGGAAAGAGTGTAGAACAGTGTTTGAAACCACTTACAAGTCTCATCCTTGGATGGTGATTTATAAAAATAGGTCAAAGACATGGTTGTGGACTTTGGGCTTTGCTGTGCTGTGTATCTATGCAGAGGCAGGGTGCTCTTAAACTCCTATGTGATGACTTAAGCTTATCCTTCACCCCTGGTCTGGCCTCCGGACTTTGTTATCTAGGCCTTGGAAAGGCTTCCTCCCTGCCTTGAAAAGAATAGATTTTTAATTCCTTGAGATTCTGCTTCCCGGCAATTGCCGACAGTCTGTTTCAAATAAACTCATCCCAAAAATTATTTACAGATTTGAGTGTTTCTCAGGTTAATGGTATGGAACTCCAAGAAAACACACACACACACAAGTTTTTCAAGTGTACAACTCAACGAAACATCACCTGAATACAGCGCCCAAAGTATAAAGTCTCTTTGTGTCACCATTTACCTCCCCCCCACCCCCCAGTTTCTTTCTCTTTGGCTTTCTTTTGTGTTCTCCCCTTCCACTACCACGCACCACCCCAATTCTATTATTTTCAACATAGGGAGGAGGCCTTTCCAAGGCCTACAAACAAAGCAACAAAGCCAGGAAGCCATACAGGCAATAAACGATAACCTGGACCACATCTGCCATTGCCTATGTAAATATATATATATATATATATATATATATATATATATATATATATGTTATATATACGTGTGTGTGTGTGTATAATATATATATATATATATATATATATATATATATATATATATATATATTCACAAGAAAGCCCAAAGACAACAAGCAGGTGGGTGTGGGGAACATTGGTGCAAAATCATGTGGTTGTGGATTTTAGCGTGACTCACCTTTTGAATGACAAGAAAGTGGGGGGGGGGGCGCCCTGTAGTATGTGTGTTTGAAATGAGGTAAACCTGGATGAGGCCTTGTCCATGAAATGTACAAAATCAAGCAGTTTGGCCCTGGACCGGTGGCTCAGTTGGCTAGAGCGTCTTCCCTTATGCCACTGTTTGTGTGTTTGATCCCCAAACTGGGCACATACAGGAAGCAACGGAGCCCTGGCTGTTGTGGCTCAGTTGGTTGAGCTTCATCTTGCGCATTGAAAGGTCACCGATTCCTTTCCAGGTTGGGGCACATGCGCAGGTTTCAGGCTCAATTCCCAGCTGGGGTATGTATTGGAGGCAACCGATAGGTATTTCTCTCTCTCTCTCTCTCCCTCCCTCCCTCACTCCCTCCTTCCCTAAAATCAATAATATATATATATATATATATATATATATATATATATATATATATATATATATATTGCTGTTAATCCTCACCCGAGGATATTTTTCCATTGATTTTTAGGGAGAGTGGAAGAGACAGAGCAAGACAGAAGGAAACATCGATGTGAGAGAAACACGTCAATTGGTTGCCTCCAACCAGGGCCAGGGCCCAAAGAACCTGCCACCAAGGTCCATGACCTTGGCCGGAATCGGACCTGGGATCCTTTGGTCCACAGGCTGGCCAACGCTCAATGCGCTGAACCAAACAGGCTAAGGGGGGAGAAAATTATATATATATATATATATATATATATATATATATATATATATATATATACTGTACCCAGCCACGCATTGCTGTGGCTCAGTCTGGTTAAAAGGAAAAGAAAGAAAAGAGAAAGCACACGTTTCTAATACATTTAATTTCACCATGCCTGTTGGGTATACAACATTCTGTGTTGTTCCATTGTCTGTGCAGAGATAGAGATTGTCTGGTTTGTCGACTCTAGAACACGCAACATATAATTGTCCATGTGAGAAGCAATCCACGTCTAGAGCTAAACCGCACAATTCTAAAGATTTGCCATGAGCTTTGTTGATGGTGATTGCAAACGCCAATCGAATTGGGAATTGCAATCTCTTAAATTGAAATGGCATATCCGTTGGAATCATAGGAATGCGAGGAATGAGGACATCTTCACCTTTGAAAGGTCCTGTCAAGATGGTTGCTTCTACGACATTGCTCATTAATTTTTTTACTGCAAGCCGCGTGCCTGTCAAAGCTTTGGCTGTTTGACATTTCGCAACATGGCAATTGGCACGCCGATTTTCAATTACAGTACGTGCGTTGGCATCCCTGGCAGATCGAGTGAATTCAAAAATTCTGTTGGATAATTAACCGCTTCATCTGCTTCCACAACAGTGTCGACGGACTTGTATGTGACTGCCTCGCTTTGAATGTTAGACTGAATGATATTCTTAAGTCCGTAGGCATCTTTGTTCTTGGCCGCAAGAATAGCTCGTTCACTCAGCCAATCGTGATTCTTATCATTGGTTTGAATATTGGGAAATACTTTTTCAACCAATTCTTCTTTTGACGTCACTAAATTGCAGAAGTTATGAGGCAATGAGATGCGTCCTGAGTTCAGATCAACCGGCACCTTTTCGTTCCCAATTCCCAGCAATTGATGTGAGAATATCTCAGCTGATCGATCGTTTTGCAGCTGGACACGCATATTTTTGGTTAATTTTATCTACAATCTATAATTGTAAACAGAAACATTGAAATGGAATCGTAAAATATTTAGTATAGCGTGTGTTGCTTTTACGTCCAACAGATGGCGCTGTTTTTAAAAAAGAGCATGTTTTTACCTGGCACAGGTGTGACATCTATATAATAGTAGGTATACAGGTATATAAAAACACGCGCGTATTCGAATGCAACATTGTCTCAAAATTTCAAAGCAATCGGTGAAGAACTTTCGGAGATTTAAGATTTTGAACAAACGAATATTTGCATTTTTATTTATATATATATATTTAAAGGCTACCGACGAATGAATAAACAATCTCCCTCCCTCCCTCCCTCCCTCCCTGCCTCCCTCCCTCCCTCCCTCCTCTCCTCCCTTCCACTCTCTCTTTATTTTCCCCACTCTCAAAAAAATAAAATAAAAATAAAAATAAAAAACTAGCCCTAGCTGGTTTGGCTCAGTGGATAGAGCCAAAAGGTCCCAGTTTCGATTCCGGTCAAGGGCACATGCCCGGGGTTCGGGCTCGATCCCCAGTACGGGGTGTGCAGGAGGCAGCCGATCCATGATCCTCTCTTATCGTGGATGTTTCAACCTCTCCCTCTCCCTTCCTCTCTGAAATCAATAAAAAAATATATATTTTAAAAAACACATCAAGCCCTAGCCGGTTTGGCTCAGCGGATAGAGCATCAGCCTGCGGACTGAAGGGTCTCGGGTTCCATTCTGGCCAAGGGCACATGCCCGGGTTGCAGGCTCAATCCCCAGTAGGGGGCGTGCAAGAGGCAGCCGATCCATGATCCTCTCTCATCATGGATGTTTCAGTCTCTCTACCTCTCCCTTCCTCTCTAAAATCAATAAAGAAAGACATTTTTAAAAAAATACATCAGGAATCAGTGTAGAGCAGTGTTTGACAACACTTGGGACTCACTTCTGACAGGCTGGAAACTATATGAAAGTGTTTGAAAGCACTTTGAAGTCACTGCTCAACATGAGAACCTGTGGAGAGCAGCGTGTGACCAAACTTGGGAGTCGCTGCTGAAGTGCAGTCGGCACGCTGACAAACGGCAGGAGACGGTGCAAACGTGTTTGAGAACACTTGGAAGTCACTCGTAGCGTTCTCAGATGCCAGAGAGGAAAATGTCACCGAGGCCAAAATCTTACCTCCACCTTCTGAGGGTTTGTGGAGGAGGCGGCCCTGCAAAATTCACCTGACACACAGGAGAGAGAGAGAGAGAGAGAGAGAGAGAGAGAGAGAGAGAGACAGACAGACACGAGGGCACCGTTTTCTTTTTTGTTTTCCTCAAGTGTCTGCTGTGTGACACGGGGAGCGCTCCTAAGGAGACCATGGAAGAGCCGGAGAGGTGGCAAAACATCCACGCTTTTTCATACTGGGTTGAAAGGAGAGAGGCGATTGTGGGAAAGCCACTAAGTAGGCGGGGAGGCGAAAGGAGAGATGAGGGAGGCCCGTTCCTACAGATCCCTCTGCCTCTCGGCTGGCTTCCTGCCTGAAGTGCACAAAACGAGTCCCCGTTTGCACTCGTCGTCGTCGTCGTCGTCGTCGTCGTCGTCGTCTCCCCCCCCCCCTCCCCTCGATCTTTACGTCCAGTCGGAGTCTTTTTTTTGCCATCCGGCCACTTTGGAATATTGTCTCTGGCTCGCCTGAGCGGCTGGGGTGGCGGCATAGTCACTTAAGGAAGGAAAGGAGAAGATCGGGTTGGTTCCAGGCACGGAATTGTGCCAGAGGCCCGGGCGGTGGTGGGGACAGGAGTCAGTCACTGAGCGGCCCCCAACGTATTTCTAAGGCAGTGAGCGACTCTGGCAAGGGCATGTGGTAGGAGGAGAGCAGCTGGAGTTCTGTTTGTTGGCTGGGGGCTTGCAGAGGATGGGGAGGGCCTGGGGTCCGCTTGCTCCTTTGTTCATCTTTCTTTCTTTCTTTCTTTCTTTTCTTTTTCTTTTTTTAAACAAAGGTGAAGAACTCATCGGGTGTACGTATTTCTGCAAGAAAGCCTGGCAGGACAGGACACGGGGGTATGCGGGCCAGGCCAGTCCATTGACCTGAAAACCCAAAGGATCTGTAGTGGCTCTGACTAGCGCCCTTCCTTTAAGAAACAGAAAGACAGGGGAGTTTATCTCGGGGTCCCTCCCTCTCCTTCCCCCCCCCCCCCCCCACCCACACACACACTCACACTCACACACCGGGCCTACCAGTGGCACCCGAGTAGCCAGAGGTTTCCAGAATGAACTGAGTTCCAGGGCCCAGCCAGCCAGCCACCCAGCAGCAAGGGAAACACCATATAAAAACGGCCGCCAGGTGGCGCGCGAACACCAGCGAGAACGTCAGTGCGGCGGCTGCGGGGCCGTGGGCCCGGCCTGGGCAGGCACCCCGCCGCCCGCTGTGTGGAGGGGGTGGCAGGGGGCAAGGGTGGCCGATCTCCTCCCCGCCCCCACCTCTCCAGTGGGACCGTGTCGGCCGGGGCCCGTGGCGGGCGGCGGGCGGCGGGGCGGGGCGTCCACCACCTGGGGTTTCCCCAGGAAGGCCCCGCGCACGCGCGCACGGCCTGGCAGCGGAAGGGGGACTGGAAAAGTTTTTTGGGGGTTGGGGCCTGACAGAGGACCGAGAGGACGTACCCGGAACACGTGTTGCGGCCGGGGCCCTTAAAACAACAACCCCGGGGGGAGTCTGAAGACCTAAAGGCGGCGAGTGATTCACGGGGCAACAATGGAGGAATCATTTTTGTTTCCTTTCAGTTATTATTTATTTTTCGGAATTGAATTTATTGGGGGACACATCGGTGAATAAAATGAGATGGAATGCAATAGGATAAAATGAAAGGTGTAAATGCATAAGAAGCTTTGCATTGTGGATGAAAAGGGGCCACATGCTAACCTGACCCACTCGGGGGAGGACTGGCCTGGCCTGGCCTTGCAAACTCAGACACCTAAAGTGACCACCCAGGATGTTCTGAATTAAAAAAAAACAACAACAACAACAACAAAAAAAAACTTTTTAAAGTAGAAAGCGGTGTATAGTGACTGGGCAGTCACGCCCTAGGCCCGGTATCGCCCCTGAGAGAGATCACCTTTGAACTTACTGGCATCAGAGCCTATTGTCTTTCTATGCCTCTAGGTCTTAGGGTCTAGGATCACATGTCTTTGGACTAGTGACTGTCCTGGTAACTAGTCACTTTCCTTTCTCCCAGTGCCCTCAGGGCACAGCCCAGGGTCCCAGGGTAGAGACCACAAATTCCCTCATTGCTACTGTTGTATATTTTTTAAAAAGCTAGGGACGCATGAATAAACAAGTGGAAAAACAATCTCTCTCTCTCTCTCTCTCTCTCTCTCTCTCTCTCTCTCCCCCTCCTCCCCCCCGTCCCCCCCCTCCCTGCCCCCTCCCTCTCCCTTCCACTCTCTCTTTAAACAACAACACCAACAACAACAACAACAACAAAAATCACGGCCCTAGCCGGTTTGGCTCAGTGGATAGAGCATTAGCCTGTGGACCGCGAAGCGTCCCGGGTTCGATTCCGGTCAAGGGCACATGCCTGGGTTTCGGGCTCGATCCCCAGTGTGGGGTGTGCAGGAGGAAGCTGACCGGTGATTCTCTCTCTCTCTCATCGTTCATGTTCTAGCACTCTCTCCCTCTCCCTTCCTCTCTGAAATCAATAAAGATAGATTAAAAAAAAAACAAAAAGGGGTGCGGGGGGGGGGGTGGTGAGATGGGAAGGAGGATAAAAGGGAGGGGTTGACCTTAGCCGTTTCAACATGGTGGTTGCCAAGTCACTGGAGCTAAAATGGCGGCTGCCTAAACTCCCTTTTTAAAAATATATATATTTTTATTGATTTCAGAGAGGAAGGGAGAGGGAGAGAGAGAGAGAGAGCTAGAAACATCCACGATGAGAGAGAATCATGGATCGGCTGTCTCTTGCACACCCCCTACTGGGTATCGAGCCCACAACCCGGAAGGAAGCAGATTCTCAACATATTGGGATAACGCTCCGTAGAATGGAGGGTGTGTGTGTGTGTGTGTGTGTGTGTGTGTTAACCTTGTTGTATACATGACAAGCAAAAGAGGAGATGTAAGTGGGTTCCATGAACTCCGCTGGTGATAGATGAGGGAGGCGAGAGAAAGCAAAGCAGGGTGGGGAGTGGAGGGAAACCTCTGGGATTGGATAAAAATTAAAGTAAAATGATAGACACATACTTCTTCATACTTCTCTTACTTAGGTTGGCGTAGGATAGTTAATGGCCAGCAATGTACTCAATAACAATGAGGGGATTTAAAAAGGAAAATTACACCCTAGCCAGTTTGGCTCAGCGGAGATAGAGTGTCGGCCTGCGTACTAAAGGGTCCCAGGTTCCATTCGGGCCAAGGGCACATGCCCGGGTTTCGGGCTGGATCCCCAGAGGCCCCCCTCCCCCACGTTGGGGGTGTGCAGGAGGCAGTTGATCCATGATTCTCTGTCATCATTGATCTCTCTCTCTCTCTGTCTCTCTCTCTCTCTCGCTCTTCCTCTTTGAAATCAATCAAAGCACTAAAAAAAAAAAAAGAAAAGAGAAAGATTGACCTTTGTCAGGGAAGGTAGCGGCCTAGGACGTGACTACTCACCATCACTGTTTGTTTGTTAAACTTTTAATTTCCGTCCATGGATGCATGGATGGATGGATGGATGTGTCCTCCCTCCCTCCCTCCCTCCCTCCCTCTGCCCACCCGTCCGCTCACCCGCTTTCCACGGGAAATCCTCAGTCTCATATCACACACTCACTGGTGATTTCACTCGCTGCCTCCTTGCTCCCCGTGAAAAAGAGGAAGGAAAATGGACAAACCTGAAAGAGCCCCAGAGGCGACAACTGTGAACCAAGTGCATGCACATGTGTGCGTGTGCGGCATTTGTCAACAACGTAAGAAATGTTCCAACCTGTGAAGAATTTCTGTGAGTGTCTTTCAGCCAAACTGTCCAGAAATGTCGCACGCACGCACGCACGCACGCACGCACGCACGCCGGCAAGCACTATCTCAACGAACGGTTGGAGAGGATGTTCCCAAGAATGGCAATGTCGCCCCCCCCCCCTTATTTTATGCACTCCAATCCAAAGAGGAGACCGTATGTGGGTTACATGAAATCCACTGGTGACATTTGAGGGAGGTGGGAGAAAGCAAAGTGGGCAAACCTCTGGGATTGGATGCAAAATAAAACGATGGACACAGACTTCTTTTACCTGGCTGGGTGGGTGTAGGATAGCTCATATACTCAATCATGAACTCGGTCGTCGTGACGAGGTTTGTGATATTGACAGAGCCGTGCCTGGGATTCCAGTGCTCCAGAAAAGATGGAAAATCCCCTTGACATTTCAAAGATGTGTGATTGTGGATGCGAGAAAGAAAGCGACAGACAGGCTCAGTCTAGGTCGAGATGGACCTCTGTCAGGGAGGATGCCGGCCTAGGACAGGATCACCCTCCCCCAACTGCTGTTAGCCTTGTGAGGCCACCGTGCATGGCCTCCCCGGAGCTTGTCAGGTTTAGTACAGTATGTGGTCCCTTTTCACCAACACCAGCACCACCCGACCACCAACACCACCAACACACATGCATGCACACACACACACACACACACACACTGACTCCGCTCATTGGGCGAAGCACCCGTGACTGACCCCGGGAGTTGTGTTAAAAATCAAGCTAAAGGAGTGTGAATGTAAACTGTAGGCTTATCAAAGGTTCAGAGGAGGTCTGTGTTTACCACCATTGAAAGAAAACAAACCAAGGAAGAGATCAAGGGTCAAAACACCCTCTCTTGGACTGGGAGTGAGAGAGCTCCTGCATCTGTCCAAGAGGGTCATCGGCAGTGTGCAAAGCCAGGGTTCAGCAACAGGGGATATTGTCTTCCTCTCAGGGATCCTGAGAAGTCTCCATGACAGTAAGGGGGTGGGTAGGGGGTGGGTGCTGTCGTTGAAAAGGCAAGGCGAGCAGGGAGAGTTCGATTCAGGTCAAGGGCTCATGCCTGCCCAGGTCATGGTCTCGAGCCCCACTAGGGGGCATGCAGGAGCTGGCCAATCCATAATTCTCTCTCATGGATGATGTTTCTATCTCTCTCCCTGGCTCCCTCTCCCTTCCTCTCTGAAATCAATGAAAATACATCATAAAAAAAAAAAAAAAAAAAAAAGGAAGCATGTGTCTATCATTTTACTTTTTAAAAAAAATATTTTATTGATTTCAGAGAGGAAGGGAGAGAGAAAGAGAGAGAGAAACATCAGCGATGAGAGAAAATCGTGGACTGTCCGCCTCCAGCATGTCTCTCACAGCTAGGGCTATCATTTCACTTTTTATCCAATCCCACAGGACCCCCCCACCGCCACCGCCACTCCCCACCCCACTCCACCCCACCTTTGCCTGCCTCCCTCCCTCCCTCCCTCCTTTATTTATCACCAGTGGATTGTCTGTAACCCGCTTACATCTCCTCCTTGGATTGTCGTGTATAAAACAAAGTGCCGCCCCGGCCTGTTTTGGTCAGTGGGTAGAGCATCGGCCTGGGGACCCGAAGGGTCCGGGGTTCCATTCCAGTCCAGGGCGCAGGCCCGGGTCACGGGCTTGATCCCCAGTAGGGGGTGTGCAGGAGGCAGCAGATGGGTGATTCTCTCTCATGGTAGATGCTTCTATGGCTCTCTCTCCCTCCCTCTCCCTTCCTCTCTGAAATCAATGAAGATATATTTTTAAAAGCCACACAAATGTATTCTTGCACTTCCATGTAGTAAAAAGCATACTTGTACAATGTTTCATACTTGCATTTTGTGTTATTAAAACAGTGACGGGCATGGGGGGAAGGGGAGTACTGGGCCGGCCCCGGGGGCGGGGGCGGGGGGGGGGGCGCAGCAAAGATGCTAAACTTCTGCGGGAGGCCGCCCCCCCACCCCCACCCCACCCCCCGGACTGCACGCGGAGCGGAAAAGCATGTAGTCAGATTTGGCCTTCTTCAGGTTCCCGAGGGATCCGGCCAGATGCCAGAAGTGGGTGGGAAATCGTAGGAGAGCAGACTTAGAAGATAAAACACCTGAACAACTAAATAAACATTATGGATGATGTGCCAAACACTCCGAGACCTCTGTGATCTGTAGAACTAGTCCTTATAGGACAGTTCTTCGAGATAATGCAATACCAACAATAGGTGATCTTACCAGTCATTTGAACAATCCACATAGTAGACACAGAAAACGAATAAAAGAATTGAGCGAAGATGAAATCAGGACACGGAAACAGGAAAAAATTAACGAAACTTCTGAAAGGGAACAAAAACAAACATAGAGCGATCAGAACTCCAATACAGAAGGGGGTGAAGAACAGGATGAAGACATTTTACCTTTAACCCTTGAAGAGAAAGTAAACAAAAGAATACTGTAAAATCTTTATTTGAAGTTTTGATTCTTATGGGAAAACAAAACAGAAGTCTAGATCAGCGGTTCTCAACCTGTGGGTCGCAACCCCTTTGGGGGTCGAACGACCCTCTCAGAGGGGTCGCCTAAGACCATCGGAAAACACCCCTATAATTACATATTGTTTTTGTGATTAATCACTAGGCTTTCCTTATGTTCAACCTGTAACAATGAAATTGGGGGTCACCACAACATGAGGAACTGTATTCAGAGGTTGCGGCATTAGGAAGGTTGAGAACCACTGCTCTAGATGGACATGAAGCTGATGAAATCCCAGAAGGCCTCTTCACTCCGGATGACAGGCAGGCAGGCAGCCACTGCTCTAGATGGACATGAAGCTGATGAAATCCCAGAAGGCCTCTTCACTCCGGATGACTTTCAGGCAGGCAGGCAGGCAGGCAGGCAGGCAGGCAGGCAGGCAGGCACTGTCGGAGTGCCCGATAAATTCTGGTGAAGAGGGTCGCTCTGAGAAAGCCCTTTTGAGACCACAGCAGTCAACGCACCATTCTGTTCAAAAGTACAAGCAGAAGCAGATGCTAGAGATCCGTGAGAGCCGCATTCGGGGAAGGAACGCTCAGGGGAGTGAGAGACTCCCCCTTCTTTTCCATGGCCACTGACAGACGGACGCACGCACGCACGCACGCACGCACGCACGTAGTGGACACAGCAGGGCAAGAGCACCTGCCCGCGTTGGTGAGGTTTGCTGACGAAGCTCGTGACCTGAGAGAGGAATCTGTGGGTTTCCTGCCTTCTGAAGCCGCTGCCGAAATTTTGGCTATGACGTTTCACACTACGAGACCGGAGAAGTGGGGATTACGCATGGAATATTGTCGTGGCCAGGCTTACATTGTGTCCAGTGGATTTCCTTCCGAAACTAAAGTTGTTGCTTCTGGACCTTTGGAGAAACATCCCTCCCCAAGCTGTCTACACACTCTGCTCTTCCCTGTGCCTCAAGTACGCGGTCGGCAAAATCGGTGCCTGTCACCGGAGCGTCTGTTGCGTTTGGAACAATTGAGGGAGTTTGATCTTTTTTCCACCCGTCACCACAACCGCTTTTAGAGCTTGACAGTGTCATTTCTGTCCTCTTTCAGAACAACGAAGAAAGCGGTCAAGAACTGAAGGAAATTTGCCATTCTCAGGGGACAGGCAGGCGCGCACGATGCTTTTGAAATCGCAGTGGAGCTCCTGCAAGCACTTGTTTTCTGTGTAGGCGGTACACAAGAGGACACACATAGTAGATGGGAAAACTGTACAGCGGGCCGAGCATTCCCACTCTGCAGTGCAGCAACAGATTTTGATTTCGTGGTTACCATTGTCGTTCTTTTCTTTTGATATATATTTTATTGATTTTTTTTTTTCAGAGAGGAAGGGAGAGAGATAGAGAGCCAGAAACATCGATGAGAGAGAAACATCCATCAACTGCCTCCTGCATACCTCCTACTGGGGATGTGCCCGCAACCAAGGCACATGCCCCTGACCGGAATCGAACCTGGGACCCTTCAGTCCTCAGGCCGACGCTCTACCCACTGTGCCAAACTGGCCACGGCTACCATTGTCGTTCTTAAAAAAGACGTTCTACCTTTGACAAGAGCCTCTGGGAAAAATCTCCAGGGTCAGACCTCTGATGTGTTCTTTGCAGCCGGCCAGTAGCTCGACCGGGGGCGCTGCGTTTGCTACGTGAAGTGATGGAAGATACCGAAGGTGATCGTGAATTTTGGTTTGAGGAAGCCACCCATCCGGCAACCACATTTGCTATTTCAGATATGAAGCTCCCCGGGAAGTTCCACAGAGCTCAGCGAGGGAACCTGGAGTCTCAGCCGACCTACCTCTGAGAGGTGCTGCTATAAAGAGCCTCTGACTGTTCCAGCAGTGGACCGCATTGTTCAGGAACTGAGAGAGGTAGTCTCAGAACAGCACCCACCCCAAAGCTCTTCGATGCTGATCTCTGGTCCCCCCTGTCACGGGACGGATGAAATTCAATACGCCGGAGGAGCACCAGGCTGACATGTACGGCAGCGACTTACCCAATCCCGATGCACTCTCAGCTGAGCTGCATTGTTGGAGAATCAAGTGGAAACCCAGAGGAAAAGATATAGAGCTTCCATCCACCGTGTATGAAGCCCTCCACCTGCCAGACATCAAGTTTTTTCCTCATGTTTATACGTTGGTTGCTAAAGGTCCTACGAATTCTCCCTGTGATGAAGGTTGAGAACGAACGCTATGAAAACGGGCGAAAGCGTCTCAAAGCACACCGGAGGAACACTTTGACAGGGCAAAGGTCAAGTAGCTTAGCTTTGCTTAACATGCATTTCGATGTGAGACATGATTTGGACTTAATGGTGGACACATACATCAAACTCTACAGAACTAAGTCAGAGCTTCCTACAGATAATTCCGAAAGTGTCGGAAATCCCCGAGAGACTTTTAAAATGCGTTCTCTCTTGTATTTGATATTGAAAAAAAATCTAAGAAATTTGAAAGGAAACATAGAGAAGCTGTAAGATATAGGTGGGTCACTTAATCACGGGCTATCTGGAGTAGAGTAGCCACTGATCCTCTGCTTAAATGGCCCCGGTGTGAACCCTCACGCTTTGGAGAACTAACTGTTGTTCTTCCAGAGGGCGGCGGCGGCGGGCACCGGAAGGAAGCGCCGCGTTGCACTGCTGCGTGATCTCTGCCGATGGCACTTTGGGCTTGTTTCAGTGAGGTCATGGCAGACACCACATTCATTGTCACAGTTGTTGGGCATTGAGTTATCCGTTCTTTGAAGAAATAAATTTTGAGAAGGTGTGGGAGGAATCTGTTTCATAAAATTGTGCAATGAAGCTCACGACTAACCTCTGACTAGCAGGAGTTTTAAGTAAGCCACGAGAAATCTGTAACCAACAGTGAAATGACCAGATGGTGAAAGAAACGTGAGCTTGCCAGGCAAGGATTCCGGTGAGGATTTCTGTCTTTATTCGATGATCTTAAACAAATGACTGTGAAACATTGCGGGAAGAACCCGCCATCGTTACACCCACGCCTGGGTGTCGCTGTTTACATTCCCCTGTTGAGCCTATATCCTTATAAGCTTTTTAGCAAGAATATGTGGCACACTTCCGTTTCGTGGTCAAGACAGGATCAGAGGCCATGGATACTGACAGCAGATCGGTCTGTTTCATTCTGTCTGTTTCCGTGGTTACATCTACTGCCGCGTCTCGATTTAGTCAATTTTGTACAGTTTATGTCAACATAAATAAAATGTGAATTTGTTTAATGGAAAAACAAAACAGCGAAATTAAAACGGGGGTGGGGGGTGGGGGTGGAGAGGATAAGAGGGAGGGGTTGACCTTTGCCATTTTTTCGAAATGGCGGCTTCCAAGCCCCTGGAGCCAAAAGGGAGGCTGCCTAAACTCCCTTCTTTGACAGAAAGGGTGACTCCTTTAGTCCCACACAATTGTGGACGACGAAAGGGGCCACATGCTAACCCCACGAGCTCAGGGAAGGCCTGCGCGGCGGTCTTGCAAACCGAAAGGCCTAAAGCCACCGCAGGGATGGTCTGAAGGGAGACTGTTACTAAGAGCAGTTGTGGTGGCTGGTCGCGTCCTGGGGCCTGAGTCTTCCCTGACCAGGTCAGCGTTTACCTTAACTGAACCTATGGTCCTTTTGCATCTAAGACAACATACCTCTGAAATGTCATAGAAGCTTATAACGTTAGCCCCCCTACTCTCCCCGCCTCCCGTCCTCCCCTTCCCCCCAGCTCCGCGGCCCACCGCCCCCCCCCCCCCCACACACACACACACAAGGAAATGCCCCTGGGCGCCCTGCAGGAAAGAGACCATAAATTCCTTCATTGTTATTGTTATCACAGTGTATTGTTGCCTGTTAACTATCTATCCTGCACCCACCTAAGGAAAAGAAGTAGGTGTGGCCCTGGCTGGGTTTGTCTCAGTGGGTAGAGCCGATGTCAGCCTGTGGCGGACCTTAAGGTCCCGGGTTCGATTCGGGGCCAGGGAGCATGCCCGCCCTGGTCAGGGGCTCGAGCCCCACTATGGGGCGTGCAGGAGGCCGCCGATCCACGATTCTCCCTCATCAATGATGTTTCTCTCTCGCTCCCTCTCTGCAATCAACTAAAAATGTATTTTTTTAAAAAGAAGTATGCATCTATCATTTTGCTTTACATCCAATCCCAGAGGTGTACCCCCACTCCCCACCCCACCCCACCCTTCCCTCCCTCATCTATCACCAGTGGATTTCCTGTAACCCACTTATGTCTCCTCCTTGGATTGGATTGTCATGTATAAAACAAAGTAACGCCCCAGCCGGTTTTGGTCAGTGGGTAGAGCATCGGCCTGGAGACCGAAGGGTCCCGGGTTCGATTTCAGTCAAGGGCGCAGGCCCGGTTGTGGGCTCGATCCCCAGTAGCGGGTGTTTCTATCGCTCTCTCCCTCTCCCTTCCTCTCAGAAATCAATGAAAATGTATTAAATAATAATTTAGAGAAAGAATGAATAAAACACAGTGAAAAACAGCCATTCTCCGGAGCATTGTCCCAACCCCTTGAGATTCTGCTTCCCGGCAAGTGTGGACAGTTTGGCTCAAGTAAACTCATAAAAGTTCTCTACGGGTTTGCGTGTTTTTCCGTGAACACGACGTATACACCTGCTGGTTTCTGAGGGCGAGGCAACAGAATCTGTCCACGAGGTCTGCTGTGAAACTGTAGAGGCGTCTGTTTCTGCTATCCAAAGCCAGGTCACCCTTAGAAAGAGTGTAGAAAACAACCACAACAAAAGACAAAAATTGGATTTACAAAGAGAAAACACACAGAAGCGAACCTAGGGATGCTCCGAGGACTGTGAGAGGGTATCTCCCCTTCTCCTCACTCATACCGCTTTTGGAAAAATGGCAATGATCCTAAGAGGTGAAGGTACTGAAGCTCTCGGAGACGCCCACCGACCGGGGCTACTTTACCCGTTCTTTACCCTACCCAACCAAGTCTCCCTCTCCCTGGGAGTCAAGCTCGTGTGCCGACAGCGGTAGGTAGGTAGGTAGGTAGGTAGGTAGGTAGGTAGGTAGGGGTACCTGACCGACCGACCGACCGACCGACGGCTGTTTTAAAATCAGAACCTGTCCCCTTTCAATGAGGGCATGGGACAGGGGCAACCTATATTTTCCTGCTCAAATCGTCCCCAATTCACCTGATAGGGACAGAGAGTTTTGTCTCTGTCTGTCTGCCTGTCTGTCTGCGTGTTTGTCTTTAAGCCAGTGACACCAACATATGTTGGTTGTTGGTTTTTGTGGGGTTTTATTAGAAGGGTCATGTGTATGTAGACTTCAATGAGCCAGAGGCTGAACCAAAGGGGGAGAATGATGATTTTTATTTTTTTAAAAATATATTTAATTGACATTTTTAGAGAGAGGAAGGGAGAGGGATAGAGAGTTGGAAACATCGATGAGAGAGAAACATCCATCAGCTGCCTCCTGCACACTCCCTACTGGGCATGTGCCCGCAACCAAGGTACCTGCCCTTGACCGGAATTGAACCTGGGACCCTTGAGTCCGCAGGCTGATGCTCTATCCCAGTGATGGCGAACCTATGACACAACTCTTTTTTTTTTTTGGTTGATTTTTCTTTGTTAAATGGCATTTAAATATATAAAATGAATATCAGAAATATAAGTCTTTGTTTTACCATGGTTGCAAATATCAGAAAATTTCTATATGTGACAGGGCACCAGAGTTAAATTAGGGTTTTTCAAAATGCTGGCATGCCGATCACAAAAGGTTCACCATCGCTGCTCTGTCCACTGAGCCAAACCGGTTAGGGCGAGAATGATGATTTTTAAAAAGGGAACATCCCGAGAGGAATCTCATCTTGAGACCGAGTGAACGTATGTATGTTTGCCAACAGTCCTTCCTCCATGATGAACTTCCACGACAGAGCCCGAGCGACCCGATTTATGGTGGGCCCGCCTCCGCTCAGAATGGCCTCAAGCAGCCCCAGAGGCTGGCAGAGACGCCTCTCACACTCGGCTAGGCTCACTACCCATGTGTCTCCTCCGTAGATGGGGAACCAGGCCGCGGTACCTTGAGAGTCCCCTTTTTGGGGGTACATACTCACCAAAACTTGGGAGAAATTAGACTCAGGTGGTCCCTCCATCCAAGAAAATTAAAAAAAAAAAAAAGGCTAATCTTCTCTGGCAACCTACTCCACCCCCCCCCCCACCCCCACCCCCACCCCCCACCCCCGCCCCGCTAGAAAGCGGACGAGGGAGAGGTTTGGCCAATTCCTGGCACCACGGAGTTGAATGCTACCCATCCTGCCTGCAGCTAGACCCATTTTGGAATGTTAGGGGCACGCCCCGTCTTTCCAGGCCCCTGTGGGCACGACCGCCTTCCTGGTTATCCTTGTCTTTTTTTTGTGTGTGTGTGTGTGTGTGTGTGTGTGTGTGTGTGTGTGTGTGCGGGTGATGTAAAGTGCTTTATATTGCTGAGGATCCCAAGAGCTTCAAGGTCGCTGTCTAGGGGCTGGCAGTGAAATCCCCTACCCAGCGGAGGCTTTTGTGAGCAGGGACGGCTGGGACTTGAGCATTTCAGCCCCATGGAAGGCATGGCGGTGTGGTTGGGGGTGAGGGGAGGTAGGAAGAGGCACAAGGTGAGCGGGGGTGGGGGGGTGGGGGGAGGGGGAGCAGACTGTGCTCGTCTCCCCAACTCTGAGCTCAGTGCATTCACCGACGTCACCATGGGAGCCTGGAATGGGCCATGGTGGGAGTATTTACGCCACAGAAATTGCCCAGATGCTACACTCAAGGATTCTCCCTGCCCGGAAAACTGGTTTCCCGGGGCACCCACCGGGAGCATGCCGCACCTCCTGAGCTGGTTCTGAGTCCACCGCAAGCCTGGCTGCTGTGACGAGCTGCCACTCCCCCATGTGGGGCAGTGCCATCTCCCACCACCTGGACAGAACACAGGTGGGCTGGACCAAGGGGGACCTGACCTGGGGATCCCGTCCCTGCCTGGAGCCTGCCCTGGCTTGGCAGCCTCAGCCTGTCTGTCCACTGAGAGCTTCAGCCCCGGACTGAAGTGGTGTCCGCCGAAAGGCAGCTCGGAGCTGAGGATAAAACCCTTTTGCTCAGTGGCTCCCAGCAGGCAAGAGGGCCACGTGTAGCCACTCAGAGGTCATGAGGGCTTGGTCACCCAGGGCTGACCAAGGGCAGCTGTGGGGGCTGAGATGAAAGGATTGGCCTTGGGGGTGGGGTGTGGGTGTGGGTGGTCTGAGTGATTCACCGCAGGACCTGGGAACCAGGCTGTGTGGAGAGTGGAGAGCCAGGCGCACACCTGTGTGCAGAACCAGGGCAGGAGAGAGAGCCCAGCTCCCAGATGGGGGAGGGAAATGACCGGCCAGGGTGGGACAGCCCCCACAGACACAGATTTCCGCTGGACCCACAGGGACCTTGGGGCTCAAATACACTCACAGGAAGCAACTCGGCTTTCCCCCTGCCCGCGTGACTCCGCTCTCCCCCGCCCCTCCCCGCCGCAGGCCCAGAGGCTCAGTTCAGCACTGAGAGGGAAGCCCCTGACCTGAGGGCGGAGAGGAAGGGAGCTGGGGTGGGGGATGGGGAGCAGGGGGTGGGGTAGGGAGCAAGCGGGAGGGGAGGAGGTCAGGGCGATTCCTTCCAATGGATCTCTCTCCGAGGCTTCATTCAAATGCAGAGAGCTCTCCGGTGACGTCAGGGCCTCGGACCTCGCCTCGGGCTCTCTGAGTCCCCCACCCTCAGGCCCGCCCGCAGCTCACCAACTTGAGGGAGGGAAGGAGGCTGTTTGAGAAACCGACCAGCCAGTCCGGGTGGAAAAGAGTGCCCTCTACCTGCCAACCCAGGAACCAGCCCTCACCCGTTTGGGAATGCCGCGAAGGGGTGGGGAGCGGGAGGGAGGGGTTTGAGGGGGCGTGAGTCCAGGGTCCGAGGCGAAGATCAACAGTAGATCTCGGCGTCTTAGATCCCCTGGGAAGAGAGGCATAGGTAGGAGTGGAGTGATGAAGACCCCCGGAGGCCTGGGGAAGGATGATTTGACTCAATAACCCCGGGTCACCGGACCAGCCAGCACACTCTGTTCCAGTTGCCGGTTTTTATCATCCATCCCTCCACCCCCGCGCCCCCCAGGTTCGATTCAGGCCAGGGGCAGCGGTCTGGATCCCCAGCGTGCCGCCCCCCCCCCCCCACCCCCGCCACCTCCCAGTAGGGGGTGTGCAGAAGGCAATGGATCCATGATTATCTTTCCTCATTGATCTCTCTCTCTCTCTCTCTCTCTCTCTCTCTCTCTCTCTATCTCTCTCTCTTCCTCTTTGAAATCAATAAGAACACTATATATATGATTGACCTTTTTCACGGAAGGTAGCGGCCTAGGATGTGACTACCCACCATCACTGTTTTCTAGTTAAACTTTTAATTTCCGTCCATGGATGTATGGATGTGTGGATGGATGGATGTGTCCTCCCTCCCTCCCTCCCTCCCTCCCTCCCTCCCTCCCTCCCTCCCTCCGCCCACCCGTCCGCTCACCCGCTTTCCACGGGAAATCCTCAGTCTCATATCACACACTCACTGGTGATTTCACTCGCTGCCTCCTTGCTCCCCGTGAAAAAGAGGAAGGAAAATGGACAAACCTGAAAGAGCCCCAGAGGCGACAACTGTGAACCAAGTGCACACACATGTGTGCGTGTGTGGCATTTGTCAACAACGTAAGAAATGTTCCAACCTGTGAAGAATTTCTGTGAGTGTCTTTCAGCCAAACTGTTCAGAAATGTCGCACACATGGCGAGAAGCACAATCTCAACGGTGGGAGATGATGTTCTGAGGCATGGCAATGTCGCACCCCCCCCCCCTATTTTATACACTCCAATCCATAGAGGAGACCGTACGTACGTGGGTTACATGAAATCGACTGGTGACATTTTAGGGAGACGGGAGAAAGCAGAGCGGGCAACAACCAACACCACCACCCCACCACCACCCCGCCTCTCCCTCCCCCTCCCGCCCCCACACACAGGTGTCCTCTCATTGGGCGAAGCACCTGTGACTCTAAAGTCGTGATCCCGACCCCGGGACTTGTATTAAAAATCAAGCTAAAGGAGTGTGAATGTAAACTGTAGGCTTATCAAAGGTTCAGAGGAGGTCTGTGTTTTACCACCATTGAAAGAAAACAAACCAAGAAAGAGATCAAGGGTCAAAACACCCTCTCTTGGACTGGGAGTGAGAGAGCTCCTGCATCTGTCCAAGAGGGTCATCGGCAGTGTGCAAAGCCAGGGTTCAGCAACAGGGGATATTGTCTTCCTCTCAGGGATCCTGAGAAGTCTCCATGACAGTAAGGGGGTGGGTAGGGGGTGGGTGCTGTCGTTAAAGAGGCAAGGCGAACAGGGAGAGTTTGATTCAGATCAAGGGCTCATGCCTGCCCAGGTCATGGTCTCGAGCCCCACTAGGGGGCATGCAGGAGCTGGCCAATCCATAATTCTCTCTCATGGATGATGTTTCTATCTCTCTCCCTGGCTCCCTCTCCCTTCCTCTCTGAAATCAATGAAAATACATCTTAAAAAAAAAAAAGGAAGCATGTGTCTATCATTTTACTTTTTAAAAAAAATATTTTATTGATTTCAGAGAGGAAGGGAGAGAGAAAGAGAGAGAGAAACATCAGCGATGAGAGAAAATCGTGGATTGTCCGCCTCCAGCATGTCCCTCACAGCTAGGGCTATCATTTCACTTTTTATCCAATCCCACAGGACCCCCCCCCCCCCCACCGCCACTCCCCACCCCACTCCACCCCACCTTTGCCTGCCTGCCTCCCTCCCTCCCTCCCTCCCTCCTTTATTTATCACCAGTGGATTGTCTGTAACCCGCTTACATCTCCTCCTTGGATTGTCGTGTATAAAACAAAGTGCCGCCCCGGCCTGTTTTGGTCAGTGGGTAGAGCATCGGCCTGGGGACCCGAAGGGTCCGGGGTTCCATTCCAGTCCAGGGCGCAGGCCCGGGTCACGGGCTTGATCCCCAGTAGGGGGTGTGCAGGAGGCAGCAGATGGGTGATTCTCTCTCATGGTAGATGCTTCTATGGCTCTCTCTCCCTCCCTCTCCCTTCCTCTCTGAAATCAATGAAGATATATTTTTAAAAGCCACACAAATGTATTCTTGCACTTCCATGTAGTAAAAAGCATACTTGTACAATGTTTCATACTTGCATTTTGTGTTATTAAAACAGTGACGGGCATGGGGGGAAGGGGAGTACTGGGCCGGCCCCGGGGGCGGGGGCGGGGGGGGGGCGCAGCAAAGATGCTAAACTTCTGCGGGAGGCCGCCCCCCCCCCCCCCCCCCCGGGACTGCACGCGGAGCGGAAAAGCATGTAGTCAGATTTGGCCTTCTTCAGGTTCCCGAGGGATCCGGCCAGATGCCAGAAGTGGGTGGGAAATCGTAGGAGAGCAGACTTAGAAGATAAAACACCTGAACAACTAAATAAACATTATGGATGATGTGCCAAACACTCCGAGACCTCTGTGATCTGTAGAACTAGTCCTTATAGGACAGTTCTTTGAGATAACGCAATACCAACACTAGGTGATCTTACCAGTCAACTTTACCCGTTCTTTACCCTGCCCAAACAAGTCTCCCTCTCCCTGGGAGTCAAGCTTGTGTGCCAACAGCGGTAGGTAGGGGTACCTAACCGACCGAGGGCTGTTTTAAAATCAGATACTGTCCCCTTTCAATGAGTGCATGGGACAGGGGCAACCTATATTTATTTTCCTGGTCAAATCGTCCCCAATTCACCTGATAGGGAGAGAGAGGTTTGTGTTTGTCTGTCTGTCTGTCTGTGTGTTTTTGTCTTTAAGCCAGTGATGCCAACATATGTTTGGTTGCTGGTTTTCGTGGGTTTGTTTGTTTGCTTGTTTTTTTTTAGAAGGGTCATGTGTATGTAGACTTCAATGAGCCAGAGGCTGAACCAAAGGGGGAGAATGATGATTTTTATTTTTTTTAAAATATATTTTATTGATATTTTTAGAGAGAGGAAGGGAGAGGGATAGAGAGTTAGAAACTTCGATGAGAGAGAAACATCCATCAGCTGCCTCCTGCACACTCCCTACTGGGGATGTGCCCACAACCAAGGTACATGCCCTTGACCGGACTGGAACCTGGGACCCTTGAGTCCGCAGACTGAGGCTCTATCCCAGGGGTGGGCAAACTTTTTGACTCGAGGGCCACAATGGGTTCTTTTTTTTTTTTTAAATATATTTTATTGATTTTTCACAGAGAGGAAGGGAGAAGGATAGAGAGTTAGAAACATCGATGAGAGAGAAACATCGAACAGCTGCCTCCTGCACATCTCCCACCGGGGATGTGCCCACAACCCAGGTACATGCCCTTGACCGGAATCGAACCTGGGACCTCTCAGTCCGCAGGCCGACGACGCTCTATCCACTGAGCCAAACCGGTTTCGGCCACAATGGGTTCTTAAACTGGACCGGAGGGCCGGAACAAAAGCATGGATGGAGTGTTTGTGTGAACTAATATAAATTCAAAGTAAACATCATTACATAAAAGGGTACGGTCTTTTTTTTTTTTTTTTTTTTTTTTTTTTTTTTTTTTTTTTAGTTTTATTCATTTCAAACGGCCCGTAGTTTGCCCACGGCTGCTCTATCCACTGAGCCAAACCCGTTAGGGCGAGAATGATGATTTTTAAAAAGGGAACATCCCCAGAGGAACCTCATCTGGAGACCGACTGAACGTATGTTTGCCAACCGCCCTTTCTCCATGATGAACTTCCACGAGAGCCCGAGCTACCCGATTCGTGGGGGAACCGCCCCACTCAGAATGGCCCCAAACAGCCCCAGAGGCTGGCAGAGATGCCTCTCGCTCTCGGGCTCGCTACCCATGTGTCTCTGTAGATGGGGAACCGGGCCGCGGTAACTTGAGAGTCCCCTTTTGGGGGGGTACATACTCACCAACACGTGGGAGAAATGAGACTCAGGGGATCCCTCCAGGGGAGAAAAAAAAAGAGGGTAATGTTCTTTGGCAACCTAGCCCGGCCCCCGCTCTAAAGCAGACCATGGAGAGCTTTGGCCATTTCCTGGCACCAGGGTTGAATGCTACCCACGCTGTGTGCAGGGTTGAGCCGAGAGAGGCGATTGTGGAAGAGCACCTAAATAGACGGGGCGGGAGGCCAGGGTGGGGGTGGGGGTGGGGGGAGGCTACAGGAGAGCAGAACGGGCCTTGGGCCTCACAAACTCAGAGACCCAAAGTAACCGCCAAAGATGGTCTGAAATGAAAACTCTTGTCACTAAAAGCAGTGGATGGCAGGTAGCCATTTGCTAATCTGGAATCTTCCCTGCTTTGACCAAAGTCCACCTTTACCTTCACTAATCCCGTCTTTGGCCCAATAGGAGAAGTATATTCCTTTGGAATGTCAGAGGCACGCCCGTCTTTCCAGACCCCTGACCTGAGGGTTGAGAGGAAGGGAGCTGGGGTGGGGGATGGGGAGTAGAGGGTGGGGTAGGGAGCAAGCGGGAAGGGAGGAGGTCAGGGCGATTCATTCCAATGGATCTCTCTCCGAGGCTTCATTCAAATGCAGAAAGCTCTCCGGTGACGTCAGGGCCTTGGACCTCGCCTCGGGCTCTCTGAGTCCCTCCCCTCAGGCCCGCAGCTCACCAACTTGAGGGAGGGAAGGAGGCTGTTTGAGAAACCGGCCCGGCCTGTCCGGGTGGAAAAGAGTGCCCTCTACCTGCCAACCCAGGAACCAGCCCTCACCCGTTTGGGAATCCCGCGAGGGAGTGGGGAGCCGGAGGGAGGGGTTTGAGGGGCGTGAGTCCAGGGTCCAAGGCGAAGATCAACAGTAGATCTCGGCGTCTTAGATCCCCTAGTTGGAGAGGCATAGGTAGGAGTGGAGCGATGAGGGCCCCGGGGAGGCCTGGTGAGGGATGATTTGACTCAATAACCCCTGGTCACCAGACCGGCCAGCACACTCTGCTCCAGTTGCCGGTTTTTATCATCCATCCCTCCACCCCCGCGCCCCACCCCCCACGGCTCACACCGCTCCAAGTGTGCCACTCACGACAGACACCCTTTTATCATTCATCTTTAACTTCCCCGTGGACGGACGGACGAACGGATGGATGAATGGATGTGTTAACATAAAAAAATAATCAAATCTGTGGAGAATGTCTGTGAGTTCATTTGAGGCAATTGCCAGGAAGCAGATTCTCAACATATTGGGATAACACTCCGTAGAATGGAGGGTGTGTGTGTGTGTGTGTGTGTGTGTGTGTGTTAACCTTGTTGTATACATGTCAAGCAAAAGAGGAGATGTAAGTGGTTGGTGATAGATGAGGGAGGCCAGAGAAGGCAAAGCGGGGGGGGGGGGGGGGGGGGGGAGTGGGGGGGGGGTGGTGGTGTTGGAAACCTCTGGGATTGGATAAAAATTAAAATAAAATGACAGACACATACTTCTCTTACTTAGGTTGGTGTAGGATAAGTAACGGTCAGCAATGTACTCAATAAAAATGAGGGGATTTAACAAGGAAAATTACACCCTAGCCGGTTTGGCTCAGTGGATTTAGAGCGTCGGCCTGCAGGCTAAAGGGTCCCAGGTTTTATTCAGGCCAAGGGCACATGCACAGGTTGCGGGCTGGATCCCCAGCGATCCCCCCCCCCCCCCCCCCCCGGCCCCACCTCCCAGTAGGGGGTGTGCAGGAGGCAGTGGATCAATGATTATCATCTTTCATCCTCTCTGTCTCTCTCTCTCTCCATCTTTGAAATCAATAAAAACACTATAAAAAAGTAAAAGATTGACCTTGGTCAGGGAAGGTAGCGGCCTAGGACATGACTACTCACCATCACTGTTTGTTAAACTTTTAATTTCCGTCCATGGATGCATGGATGGATGGATGGATGGATGGATGGATGTGTCCTCCCTCCCTCCCTCCCTCCCTCCCTCCCTCCCTTCCTCCCTCTGCCCACCTGTCCGCTCACCCGCTTTCCACGGGAAATCCTCAGTCTCATATCACACACTCACTGGTGATTTCACTCGCTGCCTCCTTGCTCCCCGTGAAAAAGAGGAAGGAAAATGGACAAACCTGAAAGAGCCCCAGAGGCGGCAACTGTGAAGCAAGTGCACGCACATGTGTGCGTGTGTGGCATTTGTCAACAACGTAAGAAATGTTCCAACCTGTGAAGAATTTCTGTGAGTGTCTTTCAGCCAAACTGTTCAGAAATGTCGCACACACGGCGAGAAGCACAATCTCAACGGTGGGAGATGATGTTCTGAGGCATGGCAATGTCGCCGCCCCCCCCCCCCTATTTTATACACTCCAATCCAAAGAGGAGACCGTACGTGGGTCACATGAAATCGACTGGTGACATTTTAGGGAGGCGGGAGAAAGCAAAGCGCCCCCCCCCCCCCACACACACACACACACACGAGTCCTCTCATTGGGCGAACCACCGTGACTCTAAAGTCGTGATGCTCACCCCGGGAGTTGTATTAAAAATCAAGCTAAAGGAGTGTGATTGTAAACTGTAGGCTTATCAAAGGTTCAAAAGAGGTCTGTGTTTACCACCATTGAAAGAAAACAAACCAAGAAAGAGATCAAGGGTCAAAACAGCCTCTCTTGGACTGGGAGTGAGAGAGCTCTTGCATCTGTCCAAGAGGGTCATCGGCAGTGTGCAAAGCCAGGGTTCAGCAACAGGGGATATTTTCTTCCTCTCAGGGATCCTGCGAAGTCTCCATGACAGTAAGTGGGTGGGTGCTGTCATTGAAAAGGCTAGGTGAGCAGGGAGAGCTATGGCATTTACAGGCATACTCTATCTACTTTTCCTTTCACAGCATTTACACAATGCATTAATGTTTAGTTTTGAACGGCATTACTTCTTGAGTCTCCTCCTCCTCCTCCTCCTCCTCCTCCTCCTCCTCCTGCAGCAGCAGCAGCAGATGGCTGTTGTTTCCAATTCTTTGGTTGATACTCAGGTGTAGGACGAATGTATGTATGTATGTATGTATGTATGTATGTATACTGTGTGTGAGCCCCAGGATGGACAGAATCTCGGGGGGGGGGGGGCGGCGAGTGGAATAGACTGGAGTGGAGTGGAGGAGATCAGGAACAAGAGGAAGGGATAGAGTTGGAGGGAGGCAGGAGGGAAGCTGGGGAAGAGAGAATGACAAAATGCCAAAGGACCTCGTTAGTTAATGACACCGGGCATGGCTATTATTCTGAGTTTTTTGTTTGTTTTCCTCGAATGCCACCTACGCAGAAAACAATCTGTGTGAAGTTAAACTAAGGTCACCCAAACAAGAATAAAAACTACCCATTGACTGCAAGGCTATGTAGTAGGTCGCCCACTGCTTGCACTTGGCAGAGACTCAAATCTGAGGCAAGGGGTATTAGCGGGGAAGCTGGAGTAGAAGAGGGAGAGGTGTGTGACGTATTCCATGAGGTGGAGCACATTTGCACACCCCCCCCACCCACCGCCTTGGAACGAAGTTTAGGGGGTCTGTGGGGGCGGAAGGGCTGAAAAAGTAGAGGAAAAAAGGAAGGAAGGAAGGAAGGAAGGAAGGAAGGAAGGAAGGAAGGAAGGAAGGGAAAGAAAGAAGAAAGGAAGGAAAGAATAAGAAAAAGAAAGAGGAAAGTCCTCAGTTCAGTCCTGACTATGAGTTTCTGGGGCATGGCATGGCACGGCACGGCACACCCGGTCGGTCACCGCCAGTGGTGTGGTTTGTGGTCCACTTCAGTCCATCTAATACCTTTCCTGGCTGGGGAGAGTTCCTATGGATCACAAGGACAAACCCAAAGGACGACAAAGTTCAGAATGCCCAATTCACGTCTGCCCATTTCTACATGACAAAGCCATCCATAGTGTCCAAGTGACGTGACCTGCATTTTTCATGTCTGGAAAAGAAGTTTCCATTTGAGGTACAGGTACTGCTTTGTGTTATTTATAATTGATGTGCCTCCATCCAAAGTGGTAGTATGGCGATCCACTGTCTTCCATTCACGCGCCTCTGTCTGCGGACTGCGCAAGCGCTGTCCCTGATTTAGCTCCGCCCTGTCCCTGTGACGACAACGGACCAACCCGGCCCTCTGGTCGACCTCGCTTTGAGGCTTATAAAAGCGGTCGCCAGGAAGGTGGGGGTGGCGCATGACAAGGACAGGTTGCATCGTCATCACGTCATCACCAGGGTGGTGAGAACGCAGGGTCGGCCACGGGACGGGGGGGGGGGGGGGGGGGGGGTTTGGAAGCTTCATATTCATATTCTCTCTCTCTCTCTCCCTCTCTCTCTCTCTCTCTCTCTCTCTCTCTCTCTCTCTCTCTCTCTCTCCCACCTAGCAGTCAAGAAGAACAGACACTTCCACACCATGCGAATGAAGGACTGTCAGAGTTTGAAATTTCCTCCACGAGCGAATAAGGGGCGATTTAGGAATTTCCTTTAAGTGAACACGCCCCGGACTGTGCCGCCGCCGCCTGGAAACATCCCTAAAGGGTTGAAGGGTTGATAGTAATAGAAACAGGAATGGTAAGCATTGCAACGTGTTTCCTGGGGTTTTGTTTGTTTGAGAGACCTATAAATGTATAACGCTGTGATAAGCTTGCAACTTCACCAGTGCATTGTAATCTATGTAAATGTGGATTCACGATAAGAATGTCTTCGGGCTGCACAAATAAATAAATAAATAAACAAGTAAGTAAGTAAGTAAGTAAGTAAGTAAGTAAGTAAGTAAATAAATAGTAAATGTGGATTCATGATAAGACTGTACCATTCGCCGAACCGGTTTGGCTCAGTGGATAGAGCATCAGCCTGCGGACTCAAGGGTCCCGGGTTCGATTCCGGTCAAGGGCATGTACCCTGGTTGCGGGCACGTGCAGGAGGCAGCTGATCGGTCTCTCTCATCTCATCGCTGTTTCTATGTCTCTATCCCTCTCCCTTCTTCTCTATTATAAAAAATCAAAAAATATTTAAAAAAATGTACCATTGTATGCGGGCTGTACAGAAAGAAAGAAAGAAAGACAGAAAGACGCCGAAACCGGTTTGGCTCAGTGGATAGAGCGTCAGCCTGCGGACTGAAGGGTCCCAGGTTCGATTCCGGTCAAGGGCATGTACCTGGGTTGCGGGCACATCCCCAGTGGGAGGTGTGCAGGAGGCAGCTGATCGATGTTTCTCTCTCATCGATGTTTCTAGCTCTCTATCTCTCTCCCTTCCTCTCTGTAAAAAATCAATAAAATATATTAAAAAAAAAAAAAAAAAAAAAGAAAGACAGAAAGAAAAAAAAGAAAAGAAAAATTCTGTGAACATTTATTTGCTCTTTGGCCTGGCCCACAGAGACTAAGTTCAGGCCGGGCCATCTGGTCGACCCGCGCTCTCAAATATATATATATATATATATATATATATATATATATATATATATATATATTTAATATATTTTATTGATTTTTTACAGAGAGGAAGGGAGAGAGATAGAGAGTTAGAAACATCGATGGGAGAGAAACATCGATCAGCCGCCTCCTGCACATCTCCTACTGGGGATGTGCCCGCAACCCAGGTACATGCCCTTGACCGGAATCGAACCTGG
>NW_027669674.1:237500-272500 GCF_964212035.1 Myotis nattereri
GCGCGTGGAAGGCGATCTCGACGGCTGGCCGGGACCCGGTCGCCGCTCGGGCACGCCCGTCCGAACGGGGCCGCGCGGCGAGAGACGGAACCCTCGCGCGCCCACACGCAACGACGCCGCCACGGCGGGCGGCGGCGGGCACGGAGCGGGGCGGCGGCAGGCCCGGGGGGCGACACGCGACCGCGGGGCGCGGCCCCCGTGACGGCGTCGGGGCTAGGCGGACGGGACGGACAGGCGGACGCGGAGGGAGACGAGGCGACCGCCCCCGGGCAGCGAGGCGAGGCGAGGCGAGGCGCGGGGGAAAAACGCGGCGGCGGCGGCACGGGTGGTCGGAGCGGGGCTCCGGGGCCAACCCGGCGAGGTGAGTTGAGGACCACGGTTCGCTGGGCGAGAAAGAACGGAAGGAGAAAAAGCACAAGCCCGGGAAGCGAGTCGGTTCGCCGCACCGGGCCGAACGCGGGGTCTCACCGCCGGGGCGGGGCCCTCCTGGCCCCAAGGGACGGTCCCGCGGAGACCCGGGAAGCGCCGACTGGCTCCCGCCCGAAACAACCTTCAACCAACCTCGCGGGGCGGGGCTCCGGGCCCCGCCGCCCACCGGCCGCGGCCACCGCCTCTGACCCCCGGCCGAGAGGACCTAGAGTCCCCTCCTCTTGCTCCCGGGCGCGCACGGCAGAGGGCGGACATCGAGGCAAGGCGCCGGACCTTAGACACGGGCCGCCGGGTAAACAAACACGGGGATCCCACCGCCACAGACACACAGGGCGGCCCCGCGACGCCCGGGACGCCGTTCCGATCCTCCCAAGCGCACCCACCACGAAGCCTCCTCCCGCCGCGCGGCCAAGGCCCCGCGCCAACGCGGAAAGGTCACCACACACGCGACCCTCAGCAACCACAGGGGAGCCGCCGCGGCTTCCCTCCAGCCGCCCATCCGTTCATCTGCCCAGTCCGACCCGGACGGGGACCCGCGTCCCGGGCGGAGCGCCCCCCGAGGACAAGCCGGGGCCCGACCGTGCCCGCGCAGCACACCCGTCGGCTGCGAACCCGTGTGGCGGGAGCGGGCGGAGAGCCGCTCGAGGCGCGGGAGCGGGAACGCCGGGGGACGGGAAAGGCCTCCGCGGCCCCCCCCCCAACCCCTCCGGCACGCAACGGGAGGGAATTTCGCCCCCCCGCGCGCCCGGATGCGCACGCGGCAACGCGCGCGCGTGCACGCTCACGTAAACGGCAGCGCTTTCCCCGCGACGGACGGACGCCGGCCCCGGCCCGGCGGGACCCTCCCCCGACTCGGAGGGGGGAGGCGCGGGCCACGGTAAGGCACAGCTGCGTCGCCGCTCGGCCCCTCAAAGCCGGCGCGAGAGGGGCCCGAGCGCACAAGCACAGGAGCGGCTGACCGAACGCGCTTCCAGAGGAGGGGCGGCGGCTGGGGGGTCCGGTACCCCAAGGCACCCTCTCGGATCGCTAGAGAAGGCTTTCTCACCGAGGGCGTGTCGTCCCCCAACCCCAGCAGAAACACCCCACCGGGCCCGCGGAGCCACGAGGAGACACTTCCGAGGGAACACAGGGGGGGGCCCGGGAGAGGAACCCGACCGGGACAGGGTCAGAGCACAGGGTGTACACGCAAACGAGCGCACGCGATAGGGGCCGTCGAGAGAGAGCGCGCGGGAGGAGCGAGCCCGTGCCGCCTCTGGGCTTCGTCCTCTTGCCTCACCGGGGGCCTCCGTCCACAGTTAGCTAAAAGAGAGCCCGCGGTGTCGCGTCGGGAACACCGGCACGACGCAAGGAAAAAAAAACAAAAAAAACCAGCAACGGAAGAACAGGCGGCAGCAAAAAAAAAAAAATTCAACTCTCACGGTCAGCCAGCGGCCGGCACCCGCTGACTCGGCCCCGTCGCGGTCGCCCGCGCGGCACACGTTGCGAGGGCCCGGCCCCCCTCCCGCGAGGGGGACGGGCGTGCCTTCCCCTTACCCGGACAGACTCCCCCGGGGCTCCCCCCTCCGGCGCACCGCCGACAGCGGCGGCCCGGATGGGGGCGCTCGCGGGGAGCGGGAAACGACACCACCAGCTCGGCCTCGGGCACCTGCAGGACGTCCCGGAGCGCTCCAGGGGCACCCACCGAGAGCCAAGGCGAAACAGCGACCGCACGCCCAACGGGGGAGGCACGTGCGGCGCGACGACGGGACACCCCCTCCCCGCCGCGGGGAAGGGCGCCCGCGACAGCGGCAAGCCGGGAAAGGCGAGCGGAGGGTGTCCGCTGCGTCATAGAGACCACGGGCGTGACACCGAGGTCGGGCCGGGTTCCGCACCCCTTCCCCTTCCACGCACCGCCGTCGGACGGGGGAGGAGGAGAGGAGAGGGGCCCGCAGACAGAGCGAGAAGAGCGGTCCCATTCGCCAAGGAATGTCCGTCCCTCGGCTGGCGCGGCTTAGGCCCGGCCCGGGAGAGCGCGACGTCACCACATCGATCGGTCGGCAACAGAAAACGGGGCGGGGAGCCGCCAGCGAGGCAGCCCCCCTGCGAGAAGAAGGGAAACGAGGCGGGGACAACCGTCCGGAACACGAGCCTGCGCTTCAGCCTCGCCACGTAAGCCCTTCGCTCTCTTCTCACGCAGAGGAGGGAGAGGGGCACGGTCCGCCGGGTCGGGGCCCGAGACGTACAGAAGCCGGCGCGCGCAGGCCCGAGGCGTACGGCTTTCGCTCGCGCGGCCCGGACGCGGGGGAGTCAGGCTTCGGGTCGCGGCCGAGAAGCTCCCGGGGACACCGCCCCCCGCCGTCCAATCACCCGAGGACAGCGTGCCCACAGTCATCTCGTGGTACAAAATGCCAACTTTAGGCAAAACATGGACGGTGCCTGGTGTCGGGGGCCTCTGTGTACAGATCACGCCGCACTCCCGGAAGCGAGTCGCGGCCACCAGAGACCCCACGGGACCCCATCGCCACCAAAGAAGGGCGGGGGGGGGGGCAAGAGAAAGGGACGGGGCTATCTGGTCGACCCCCCACCCCCCCACCCCAAAGCCCGTTGAGAGCGTGCCTCGGACAGGCGGCAGCAAGAGGAGAGGGCCGGGCCGTCCACGGCCTCACCTCACCACTTGGCACGCGCGGGCAACGGCCCGGTCAAACGCGCTTCCGAATCGGGACTTTGAAAAAATTCCGCGGGGCGCCTAGAACCACCGTGTCAACGGAAGGCCCGGCCACGGCATCGGCCCAAGCCCGCTCGCGGAAAAAACCAAGAACCGTATCTGACGACCGGGGCCACGCGTGCGCCCGTACCGACCCGCCTCGCCCTCCGCCGCCCTCCACGCACCGCCCGTGCCGGGCCCCACCTACGGAGCTCCGAGACTCGGATAACGGCCACAAAGTCGAGCCCGGTGACCGCGGCACACTCGGGCACTCGCACGCCCGTGCAGTCGGGTAGACCCCTGAACGCGCGCACGCTCCCGCCTCCGGATCGGGACTTTGAAAAATTTCGCGGAAGGCGCCTCTGACGGACGGACGGACGGACGGACGGACGGACGGACGAACCCGCAGGAGCGGGCGCGGACACACGGCACGGGTCGCCCGGCACCTCACGCAGGCACGCGCCCGCGCCGAAATCAATACAAGCGGGAGTGGGGGGGGGGGGGCGCCTCGGGCAGGACGGCGTCCCGGCGCAAGCCACCCTCTCCGGCTACGCCCGCGGCGGCGGCCCCGGTCGGTCCCCGCGGAGGGGCGACAGCGAGTGCCGGGCCACCCGTCCCGGCGGCGGCGGCGGCGGCGGCGGCGGCGTGCACTCACGCCTTCAATGGCCCCGCAGGTCCAATCTCCGGAGAACCGGACAGGCACCGACGGAGCGGCGCGAGGCAACCTCTGCGGCTACGCCCGCGGCGGCGCCGGCGGCGGCGGCGGCCCCGGTCGGTCCCCGCGGAGGGGTAACAGAGTGCTGGTCGACCCGTCCTAGCCGTCCACCACCGCGGCGGCGGCAGCCACTCACTCCTTCAGCATTGCTGCAGGTCCAATATCCGGAGAACGGGCCGGGCACCGACAGACCGGCGCCGCCGGCACGATCTCGACAGCGCCGCCGGCACCCTGGAAGTTGGCCTCGGGCACTGCAGCCGCTTCCCCTCCCTAGATGCTCCGCAAGGAAGAAACGATATAAAAGCGGCCGCCAGGTGGCTCCCGACAACCGGCGCGAACCTCAGCGGGACGGATCCGGATCTCGGGCCGGCAAGGGCGTCCTGCCGCCCGCCCGGAGGGCCGATCGCGTCCCCGGTCCCCACCCCCAACCCCCTCCGGGACGGCACGGCGCCACCGAACGCGGGGGCGGGCGGGGGGCAGGGGGGGGGGGGTGCCTAGGATAATCTTTTTCGGAGGATGACCGGAACAAACACGGGGGCGGGCCGGGCCATTCGAAAGTGAAACTTCCACCACCACCACCACCACCACCCCCCACACACACACACCCCGCAGGCCCAAGACGTCCCGGCGCCTGCCTCCCTCTCTCCCTCTCTCCCTCTCTCCCTCTCTCCCTCTCTCCCTCTCTCCCTCTCTCCCTTCCCGGAAGACATAACACAAACTTTTTAATAAATATTTTATTGATCTTTTACAGAGAGGAAGGGAGAGGGATAGAGAGAAACATCCACGAGAGAGAAACATCGATCAGCTAGCTGCCTCCTGCACACCTCCTACTGGGGATGTGCCCGAAACCAAGGTACATGCCCTTGACCGGAATCGAACCTGGGACACACACACACACACACACACACACACACACCCCCCGAGTCCGCAGGCCAACGCTCCATCCACTGAGCCAAACCAGTTAGGGCACAAAAACATTTTTGCCACCTGGGAGCTGAAACCTAAATGAGGCAGTACTCACGGATCGGATCGTGTCATCTAATCTCTCTCTCTCTCTCTCTCTCTCTCTCTCTCTCTCTCTCTCTCTCATTGAAATTATTGGGGAGACACCGGTTCATAAAACCATACGGGTTTTAAAATAAAATAAAAAATGAATAAATCAGATATGAATAAATAGGAATCTTTGTATGGAACTAAACAAAAAACAACAACAGAAACATACAGGTTATTCCAGTGGACAACTCAAGAAAATATCATCTGAATACATACATACCACATCCAGTGCTCAAGCAGGAAGCGTCATCGGAATGCTAGGGCAAAAACATCTATTTTTTTAAAAGGCTCCCGAAGAATAAACAAGCAACTGGAACAACATCTCTCTCTCTCTCTCTCTCTCTCTCTCTCTCTCTCTCTCTCTGTCTCTCTCTCTCTCTCCTCTCTCTCTCTCTCCCACTCCCTCCCTGCCTCCCTCCCTCTCTGAAATCAATGAAAATATATTTTTTTAAAAGATCAGGAATCAGTGTAGAACGGCATGTGAAAACACTTGGCATTCACTTCTAAATGGCAGGAAACAGAGTGATAGTGTTCGAAAAAACTTGGAAATCACAGCTATATAAAGCAGCACACTGTAGAACAAACATTATTTGACACCACTTGGAATTCACGTCTAAATGGATGGAAGCGATCTAAAATTGTTTGCAAGCACGTCAAAATCACTGATCTAGATTAGGAAACAGTGTACGACGGTGTTGGGCAACACTTGGGAATCACTTCTAAAGTGCAGGACACTGTGCAGCAGTTTTGGAAACCACTTGAAATTCACTTCCAAATGTCAGGAGACGGTGCAAAAGTTTTTGAAAACACTTGGAAGTCACTGGTAGCGTTCTAAGATGCCAGAGAGGAAAATGTCACCGAGGCCAAAATCTTACCTCCACCTTCTTAGGGTTTGTGGAGGAGGCGGCCCTGCAAAATTCACCTGACACGGGGGGGGGGGGGGGGGGGGGCCGGGAGACATGAGGGCAAGTGTCTGATATGACAAGGGGAGCGCTCCTAAGGAGAGCGTGGAAGAGCCGGAGAGGTGGCAAAACATCCACGCTTTTTCATACTGGGTTGAAAGGAGAGAGGCAATTGTGGGAAAGCCACTAACTAGGCGGGGAGGCAAAAGGAGAGATGAGGGAGGCCCGTTCCTACAGATCCCTCTGCCGCTCGGCTGGCTTCCCGTTTCTTACACTGCCTAAAGTGCGAAAAACGAGTCCCCGTGTGCGCTCGTCATCTCTCCCCCCCACCCCACCCCCTCGATGTTTACGTCCAGTTGGAGTCTTTTTTGCCATCTGGCCACTTTGCGGTGGCGGCATAGTCACTTAAGGAAAGAAAGGAGAAGATCGGGTTGGTTCCAGGCACGGAATTGTGCCAGAGGCCCGGGCGGGGAGGGAGGGGGGAGAGACAGGAGTCAGTCACTGAGCGGCCCCCAACGTATTTCTAAGACAGTGAGCGACTCTGGCAAGGGCATGCGGTAGGAGGAGAGCAGCTGGAGTTCTGTTTGTTGGCTGGGGGCTTGCAGGGGATGGGGAGGGCCTGGGGTCCGTTTGCTCCTTTGTTTATGTCATTTTATTTCTTTTTCTTTCTTTCTCTGTTTTTTTGTGGTTTTTTTTGAACAAAGGTGAAGAACTCTTCGGGTGTAGGTATTTCTGCAAGAAAGCCTGGCAGGACAGGACACGGGGGTATGCGGGCCAGGCCAGTCCATTGACCTGAAAACCCAAAGGATCTGTAGTGGCTCTGACTAGCGCCCTTCCTTTTAGAAACAGGAAGACAGGGGAGTTTATCTCGGGGTCCCTCCCTCTCCTCTCCCCCCCCCCCCACACACACACACACACACACACACACACACACACACACACACACACACTCGCACACCGGGCCCACCAGTGGCACCCGAGTAGCAAGAGGTTTCTAGAATGAACTGAGTTTCAGGGCCCAGCCAGCCAGCCACCCAGCAGCAAGGGAAACACCATATAAAAACGGCCGCCAGGTGGCGCGCGAACACCAGCGAGAACGTCAGTGGTGCAGCTCCGGGGCCGTGGGCCCGGCCAGGGCAAGCGCCCCGCCGCCGCCCGCTGTGTGTGTCTTTTGGGGGAGGAGGGTGGCAGGGGGCACGGGTGGCCGGGGCCCCGTGGTGGGCGGCCGGCGGGGCGTCCACCACCTGGGGTTTCCCCAGGAAGGCCCCGCGCACGCGCGGCCTGGCAGAGGAAGGGGGACTGGAAAAGTTTTTTTTGGGGGGGGGGGGGCCTGACAGAGGACCGAGAGGACGTACCCGGAACACTTTTTGGGGCCCGGGACCCTTAAAACCTCAATCCGGGGGAGTCTAAAACCCTAAACCCGGCGAGTATTCACAGGGCAACAATGGAGAAATCATTTTCTCTTTTTGTTTCTTTTCATTTTTTTTTTCTTTTTCGGAATTGAATTTATTGGGGGAGACATCGGTGAATAAAATGAAATGGAATGCAATAGGATAACATAAAAGGTGTAAATACATAAGCCTTGCATTGTGGGTGAAAAGGGGCCACATGTTGCCCTGCCCGCCTTGACTCAGTGGATAGAGCGTCAGCCTTAACTGTACGGTAAATGAATATTTATCTTTTTTATATGTATTTTATTGATCTTTTACAGAGAGGAAGGGAGAGGGACAGAGAGTTAGAAACATCGATGAGAGAGAAACATCGATCAGCTGCCTCCTGCACATCTCCTACTGAGGATGTGCCCACAACCAAGGTACATGCCCTTGACCGGAATCGAACCTGGGACCCTTGAGTCTGCAGGCCAACGCTGTACCACCGAGCAAAACCGGTTAGGGCGGGTCACATGTCTTTGGACTAGTGAATGACAAGAGGTGACTAGTCACTTCCCTTTTTTCCAGTGCCCTCAGGGCACAGCCCAGGGTCCCAGGGCAGAGACCACAGATTCCCTCATTGTTACTGTTGTCATGTTAATTGTTGACCTCCCGGCTCACTATCATTTTACAGTTTACCAAATCCCCCCGCCCCCCCCCCGCCCCCCCCGCCCACCTCCCTCATCTATCACCACTGGATTTCATGGAACCCACTGGTCAACATCAGGAAAGAGTGTAGAACAGTGTTTGAAACCACTTACAAGTCTCATCCTTGGATGGTGATTTATAAAAATAGGTCAAAGACATGGTTGTGGACTTTGGGCTTTGCTGTGCTGTGTATCTATGCAGAGGCAGGGTGCTCTTAAACTCCTATGTGATGACTTAAGCTTATCCTTCACCCCTGGTCTGGCCTCCGGACTTTGTTATCTAGGCCTTGGAAAGGCTTCCTCCCTGCCTTGAAAAGAATAGATTTTTAATTCCTTGAGATTCTGCTTCCCGGCAATTGCCGACAGTCTGTTTCAAATAAACTCATCCCAAAAATTATTTACAGATTTGAGTGTTTCTCAGGTTAATGGTATGGAACTCCAAGAAAACACACACACACACAAGTTTTTCAAGTGTACAACTCAACGAAACATCACCTGAATACAGCGCCCAAAGTATAAAGTCTCTTTGTGTCACCATTTACCTCCCCCCCACCCCCCAGTTTCTTTCTCTTTGGCTTTCTTTTGTGTTCTCCCCTTCCACTACCACGCACCACCCCAATTCTATTATTTTCAACATAGGGAGGAGGCCTTTCCAAGGCCTACAAACAAAGCAACAAAGCCAGGAAGCCATACAGGCAATAAACGATAACCTGGACCACATCTGCCATTGCCTATGTAAATATATATATATATATATATATATATATATATATATATATATATGTTATATATACGTGTGTGTGTGTGTATAAATATATATATATATATATATATATATATATATATATATATATATATTCACAAGAAAGCCCAAAGACAACAAGCAGGTGGGTGTGGGGAACATTGGTGCAAAATCATGTGGTTGTGGATTTTAGCGTGACTCACCTTTTGAATGACAAGAAAGTGGGGGGGGGGGCGCCCTGTAGTATGTGTGTTTGAAATGAGGTAAACCTGGATGAGGCCTTGTCCATGAAATGTACAAAATCAAGCAGTTTGGCCCTGGACCGGTGGCTCAGTTGGCTAGAGCGTCTTCCCTTATGCCACTGTTTGTGTGTTTGATCCCCAAACTGGGCACATACAGGAAGCAACGGAGCCCTGGCTGTTGTGGCTCAGTTGGTTGAGCTTCATCTTGCGCATTGAAAGGTCACCGATTCCTTTCCAGGTTGGGGCACATGCGCAGGTTTCAGGCTCAATTCCCAGCTGGGGTATGTATTGGAGGCAACCGATAGGTATTTCTCTCTCTCTCTCTCTCCCTCCCTCCCTCACTCCCTCCTTCCCTAAAATCAATAATATATATATATATATATATATATATATATATATATATATATATATATATATTGCTGTTAATCCTCACCCGAGGATATTTTTCCATTGATTTTTAGGGAGAGTGGAAGAGACAGAGCAAGACAGAAGGAAACATCGATGTGAGAGAAACACGTCAATTGGTTGCCTCCAACCAGGGCCAGGGCCCAAAGAACCTGCCACCAAGGTCCATGACCTTGGCCGGAATCGGACCTGGGATCCTTTGGTCCACAGGCTGGCCAACGCTCAATGCGCTGAACCAAACAGGCTAAGGGGGGAGAAAATTATATATATATATATATATATAT
The DNA here is from genome assembly GCF_964212035.1 of Myotis nattereri. Classification (NCBI taxonomy): domain Eukaryota; kingdom Metazoa; phylum Chordata; class Mammalia; order Chiroptera; family Vespertilionidae; genus Myotis; species Myotis nattereri. The sequence goes on from NW_027669674.1 coordinate 247,033, forward strand.
ATATATATATATATATATATATATATACTGTACCCAGCCACGCATTGCTGTGGCTCAGTCTGGTTAAAAGGAAAAGAAAGAAAAGAGAAAGCACACGTTTCTAATACATTTAATTTCACCATGCCTGTTGGGTATACAACATTCTGTGTTGTTCCATTGTCTGTGCAGAGATAGAGATTGTCTGGTTTGTCGACTCTAGAACACGCAACATATAATTGTCCATGTGAGAAGCAATCCACGTCTAGAGCTAAACCGCACAATTCTAAAGATTTGCCATGAGCTTTGTTGATGGTGATTGCAAACGCCAATCGAATTGGGAATTGCAATCTCTTAAATTGAAATGGCATATCCGTTGGAATCATAGGAATGCGAGGAATGAGGACATCTTCACCTTTGAAAGGTCCTGTCAAGATGGTTGCTTCTACGACATTGCTCATTAATTTTTTTACTGCAAGCCGCGTGCCTGTCAAAGCTTTGGCTGTTTGACATTTCGCAACATGGCAATTGGCACGCCGATTTTCAATTACAGTACGTGCGTTGGCATCCCTGGCAGATCGAGTGAATTCAAAAATTCTGTTGGATAATTAACCGCTTCATCTGCTTCCACAACAGTGTCGACGGACTTGTATGTGACTGCCTCGCTTTGAATGTTAGACTGAATGATATTCTTAAGTCCGTAGGCATCTTTGTTCTTGGCCGCAAGAATAGCTCGTTCACTCAGCCAATCGTGATTCTTATCATTGGTTTGAATATTGGGAAATACTTTTTCAACCAATTCTTCTTTTGACGTCACTAAATTGCAGAAGTTATGAGGCAATGAGATGCGTCCTGAGTTCAGATCAACCGGCACCTTTTCGTTCCCAATTCCCAGCAATTGATGTGAGAATATCTCAGCTGATCGATCGTTTTGCAGCTGGACACGCATATTTTTGGTTAATTTTATCTACAATCTATAATTGTAAACAGAAACATTGAAATGGAATCGTAAAATATTTAGTATAGCGTGTGTTGCTTTTACGTCCAACAGATGGCGCTGTTTTTAAAAAAGAGCATGTTTTTACCTGGCACAGGTGTGACATCTATATAATAGTAGGTATACAGGTATATAAAAACACGCGCGTATTCGAATGCAACATTGTCTCAAAATTTCAAAGCAATCGGTGAAGAACTTTCGGAGATTTAAGATTTTGAACAAACGAATATTTGCATTTTTATTTATATATATATATTTAAAGGCTACCGACGAATGAATAAACAATCTCCCTCCCTCCCTCCCTCCCTCCCTGCCTCCCTCCCTCCCTCCCTCCTCTCCTCCCTTCCACTCTCTCTTTATTTTCCCCACTCTCAAAAAAATAAAATAAAAATAAAAATAAAAAACTAGCCCTAGCTGGTTTGGCTCAGTGGATAGAGCCAAAAGGTCCCAGTTTCGATTCCGGTCAAGGGCACATGCCCGGGGTTCGGGCTCGATCCCCAGTACGGGGTGTGCAGGAGGCAGCCGATCCATGATCCTCTCTTATCGTGGATGTTTCAACCTCTCCCTCTCCCTTCCTCTCTGAAATCAATAAAAAAATATATATTTTAAAAAACACATCAAGCCCTAGCCGGTTTGGCTCAGCGGATAGAGCATCAGCCTGCGGACTGAAGGGTCTCGGGTTCCATTCTGGCCAAGGGCACATGCCCGGGTTGCAGGCTCAATCCCCAGTAGGGGGCGTGCAAGAGGCAGCCGATCCATGATCCTCTCTCATCATGGATGTTTCAGTCTCTCTACCTCTCCCTTCCTCTCTAAAATCAATAAAGAAAGACATTTTTAAAAAAATACATCAGGAATCAGTGTAGAGCAGTGTTTGACAACACTTGGGACTCACTTCTGACAGGCTGGAAACTATATGAAAGTGTTTGAAAGCACTTTGAAGTCACTGCTCAACATGAGAACCTGTGGAGAGCAGCGTGTGACCAAACTTGGGAGTCGCTGCTGAAGTGCAGTCGGCACGCTGACAAACGGCAGGAGACGGTGCAAACGTGTTTGAGAACACTTGGAAGTCACTCGTAGCGTTCTCAGATGCCAGAGAGGAAAATGTCACCGAGGCCAAAATCTTACCTCCACCTTCTGAGGGTTTGTGGAGGAGGCGGCCCTGCAAAATTCACCTGACACACAGGAGAGAGAGAGAGAGAGAGAGAGAGAGAGAGAGAGAGAGAGACAGACAGACACGAGGGCACCGTTTTCTTTTTTGTTTTCCTCAAGTGTCTGCTGTGTGACACGGGGAGCGCTCCTAAGGAGACCATGGAAGAGCCGGAGAGGTGGCAAAACATCCACGCTTTTTCATACTGGGTTGAAAGGAGAGAGGCGATTGTGGGAAAGCCACTAAGTAGGCGGGGAGGCGAAAGGAGAGATGAGGGAGGCCCGTTCCTACAGATCCCTCTGCCTCTCGGCTGGCTTCCTGCCTGAAGTGCACAAAACGAGTCCCCGTTTGCACTCGTCGTCGTCGTCGTCGTCGTCGTCGTCGTCGTCTCCCCCCCCCCCTCCCCTCGATCTTTACGTCCAGTCGGAGTCTTTTTTTTGCCATCCGGCCACTTTGGAATATTGTCTCTGGCTCGCCTGAGCGGCTGGGGTGGCGGCATAGTCACTTAAGGAAGGAAAGGAGAAGATCGGGTTGGTTCCAGGCACGGAATTGTGCCAGAGGCCCGGGCGGTGGTGGGGACAGGAGTCAGTCACTGAGCGGCCCCCAACGTATTTCTAAGGCAGTGAGCGACTCTGGCAAGGGCATGTGGTAGGAGGAGAGCAGCTGGAGTTCTGTTTGTTGGCTGGGGGCTTGCAGAGGATGGGGAGGGCCTGGGGTCCGCTTGCTCCTTTGTTCATCTTTCTTTCTTTCTTTCTTTCTTTTCTTTTTCTTTTTTTAAACAAAGGTGAAGAACTCATCGGGTGTACGTATTTCTGCAAGAAAGCCTGGCAGGACAGGACACGGGGGTATGCGGGCCAGGCCAGTCCATTGACCTGAAAACCCAAAGGATCTGTAGTGGCTCTGACTAGCGCCCTTCCTTTAAGAAACAGAAAGACAGGGGAGTTTATCTCGGGGTCCCTCCCTCTCCTTCCCCCCCCCCCCCCCCACCCACACACACACTCACACTCACACACCGGGCCTACCAGTGGCACCCGAGTAGCCAGAGGTTTCCAGAATGAACTGAGTTCCAGGGCCCAGCCAGCCAGCCACCCAGCAGCAAGGGAAACACCATATAAAAACGGCCGCCAGGTGGCGCGCGAACACCAGCGAGAACGTCAGTGCGGCGGCTGCGGGGCCGTGGGCCCGGCCTGGGCAGGCACCCCGCCGCCCGCTGTGTGGAGGGGGTGGCAGGGGGCAAGGGTGGCCGATCTCCTCCCCGCCCCCACCTCTCCAGTGGGACCGTGTCGGCCGGGGCCCGTGGCGGGCGGCGGGCGGCGGGGCGGGGCGTCCACCACCTGGGGTTTCCCCAGGAAGGCCCCGCGCACGCGCGCACGGCCTGGCAGCGGAAGGGGGACTGGAAAAGTTTTTTGGGGGTTGGGGCCTGACAGAGGACCGAGAGGACGTACCCGGAACACGTGTTGCGGCCGGGGCCCTTAAAACAACAACCCCGGGGGGAGTCTGAAGACCTAAAGGCGGCGAGTGATTCACGGGGCAACAATGGAGGAATCATTTTTGTTTCCTTTCAGTTATTATTTATTTTTCGGAATTGAATTTATTGGGGGACACATCGGTGAATAAAATGAGATGGAATGCAATAGGATAAAATGAAAGGTGTAAATGCATAAGAAGCTTTGCATTGTGGATGAAAAGGGGCCACATGCTAACCTGACCCACTCGGGGGAGGACTGGCCTGGCCTGGCCTTGCAAACTCAGACACCTAAAGTGACCACCCAGGATGTTCTGAATTAAAAAAAAACAACAACAACAACAACAAAAAAAAACTTTTTAAAGTAGAAAGCGGTGTATAGTGACTGGGCAGTCACGCCCTAGGCCCGGTATCGCCCCTGAGAGAGATCACCTTTGAACTTACTGGCATCAGAGCCTATTGTCTTTCTATGCCTCTAGGTCTTAGGGTCTAGGATCACATGTCTTTGGACTAGTGACTGTCCTGGTAACTAGTCACTTTCCTTTCTCCCAGTGCCCTCAGGGCACAGCCCAGGGTCCCAGGGTAGAGACCACAAATTCCCTCATTGCTACTGTTGTATATTTTTTAAAAAGCTAGGGACGCATGAATAAACAAGTGGAAAAACAATTCTCTCTCTCTCTCTCTCTCTCTCTCTCTCTCTCTCTCCCCCTCCCCTCCCCCGTCCCCCCCCTCCCTGCCCCCTCCCTCTCCCTTCCACTCTCTCTTTAAACAACAACACCAACAACAACAACAACAACAAAAATCACGGCCCTAGCCGGTTTGGCTCAGTGGATAGAGCATTAGCCTGTGGACCGCGAAGCGTCCCGGGTTCGATTCCGGTCAAGGGCACATGCCTGGGTTTCGGGCTCGATCCCCAGTGTGGGGTGTGCAGGAGGAAGCTGACCGGTGATTCTCTCTCTCTCTCATCGTTCATGTTCTAGCACTCTCTCCCTCTCCCTTCCTCTCTGAAATCAATAAAGATAGATTAAAAAAAAAACAAAAAGGGGTGCGGGGGGGGGGGTGGTGAGATGGGAAGGAGGATAAAAGGGAGGGGTTGACCTTAGCCGTTTCAACATGGTGGTTGCCAAGTCACTGGAGCTAAAATGGCGGCTGCCTAAACTCCCTTTTTAAAAATATATATATTTTTATTGATTTCAGAGAGGAAGGGAGAGGGAGAGAGAGAGAGAGAGCTAGAAACATCCACGATGAGAGAGAATCATGGATCGGCTGTCTCTTGCACACCCCCTACTGGGTATCGAGCCCACAACCCGGAAGGAAGCAGATTCTCAACATATTGGGATAACGCTCCGTAGAATGGAGGGTGTGTGTGTGTGTGTGTGTGTGTGTGTGTTAACCTTGTTGTATACATGACAAGCAAAAGAGGAGATGTAAGTGGGTTCCATGAACTCCGCTGGTGATAGATGAGGGAGGCGAGAGAAAGCAAAGCAGGGTGGGGAGTGGAGGGAAACCTCTGGGATTGGATAAAAATTAAAGTAAAATGATAGACACATACTTCTTCATACTTCTCTTACTTAGGTTGGCGTAGGATAGTTAATGGCCAGCAATGTACTCAATAACAATGAGGGGATTTAAAAAGGAAAATTACACCCTAGCCAGTTTGGCTCAGCGGAGATAGAGTGTCGGCCTGCGTACTAAAGGGTCCCAGGTTCCATTCGGGCCAAGGGCACATGCCCGGGTTTCGGGCTGGATCCCCAGAGGCCCCCCTCCCCCACGTTGGGGGTGTGCAGGAGGCAGTTGATCCATGATTCTCTGTCATCATTGATCTCTCTCTCTCTCTGTCTCTCTCTCTCTCTCGCTCTTCCTCTTTGAAATCAATCAAAGCACTAAAAAAAAAAAAAGAAAAGAGAAAGATTGACCTTTGTCAGGGAAGGTAGCGGCCTAGGACGTGACTACTCACCATCACTGTTTGTTTGTTAAACTTTTAATTTCCGTCCATGGATGCATGGATGGATGGATGGATGTGTCCTCCCTCCCTCCCTCCCTCCCTCCCTCTGCCCACCCGTCCGCTCACCCGCTTTCCACGGGAAATCCTCAGTCTCATATCACACACTCACTGGTGATTTCACTCGCTGCCTCCTTGCTCCCCGTGAAAAAGAGGAAGGAAAATGGACAAACCTGAAAGAGCCCCAGAGGCGACAACTGTGAACCAAGTGCATGCACATGTGTGCGTGTGCGGCATTTGTCAACAACGTAAGAAATGTTCCAACCTGTGAAGAATTTCTGTGAGTGTCTTTCAGCCAAACTGTCCAGAAATGTCGCACGCACGCACGCACGCACGCACGCACGCACGCCGGCAAGCACTATCTCAACGAACGGTTGGAGAGGATGTTCCCAAGAATGGCAATGTCGCCCCCCCCCCCTTATTTTATGCACTCCAATCCAAAGAGGAGACCGTATGTGGGTTACATGAAATCCACTGGTGACATTTGAGGGAGGTGGGAGAAAGCAAAGTGGGCAAACCTCTGGGATTGGATGCAAAATAAAACGATGGACACAGACTTCTTTTACCTGGCTGGGTGGGTGTAGGATAGCTCATATACTCAATCATGAACTCGGTCGTCGTGACGAGGTTTGTGATATTGACAGAGCCGTGCCTGGGATTCCAGTGCTCCAGAAAAGATGGAAAATCCCCTTGACATTTCAAAGATGTGTGATTGTGGATGCGAGAAAGAAAGCGACAGACAGGCTCAGTCTAGGTCGAGATGGACCTCTGTCAGGGAGGATACCGGCCTAGGACAGGATCACCCTCCCCCAACTGCTGTTAGCCTTGTGAGGCCACCGTGCATGGCCTCCCCGGAGCTTGTCAGGTTTAGTACAGTATGTGGTCCCTTTTCACCAACACCAGCACCACCCGACCACCAACACCACCAACACACATGCATGCACACACACACACACACACACACACTGACTCCGCTCATTGGGCGAAGCACCCGTGACTGACCCCGGGAGTTGTGTTAAAAATCAAGCTAAAGGAGTGTGAATGTAAACTGTAGGCTTATCAAAGGTTCAGAGGAGGTCTGTGTTTACCACCATTGAAAGAAAACAAACCAAGGAAGAGATCAAGGGTCAAAACACCCTCTCTTGGACTGGGAGTGAGAGAGCTCCTGCATCTGTCCAAGAGGGTCATCGGCAGTGTGCAAAGCCAGGGTTCAGCAACAGGGGATATTGTCTTCCTCTCAGGGATCCTGAGAAGTCTCCATGACAGTAAGGGGGTGGGTAGGGGGTGGGTGCTGTCGTTGAAAAGGCAAGGCGAGCAGGGAGAGTTCGATTCAGGTCAAGGGCTCATGCCTGCCCAGGTCATGGTCTCGAGCCCCACTAGGGGGCATGCAGGAGCTGGCCAATCCATAATTCTCTCTCATGGATGATGTTTCTATCTCTCTCCCTGGCTCCCTCTCCCTTCCTCTCTGAAATCAATGAAAATACATCATAAAAAAAAAAAAAAAAAAAAAAGGAAGCATGTGTCTATCATTTTACTTTTTAAAAAAAATATTTTATTGATTTCAGAGAGGAAGGGAGAGAGAAAGAGAGAGAGAAACATCAGCGATGAGAGAAAATCGTGGACTGTCCGCCTCCAGCATGTCTCTCACAGCTAGGGCTATCATTTCACTTTTTATCCAATCCCACAGGACCCCCCCACCGCCACCGCCACTCCCCACCCCACTCCACCCCACCTTTGCCTGCCTCCCTCCCTCCCTCCCTCCTTTATTTATCACCAGTGGATTGTCTGTAACCCGCTTACATCTCCTCCTTGGATTGTCGTGTATAAAACAAAGTGCCGCCCCGGCCTGTTTTGGTCAGTGGGTAGAGCATCGGCCTGGGGACCCGAAGGGTCCGGGGTTCCATTCCAGTCCAGGGCGCAGGCCCGGGTCACGGGCTTGATCCCCAGTAGGGGGTGTGCAGGAGGCAGCAGATGGGTGATTCTCTCTCATGGTAGATGCTTCTATGGCTCTCTCTCCCTCCCTCTCCCTTCCTCTCTGAAATCAATGAAGATATATTTTTAAAAGCCACACAAATGTATTCTTGCACTTCCATGTAGTAAAAAGCATACTTGTACAATGTTTCATACTTGCATTTTGTGTTATTAAAACAGTGACGGGCATGGGGGGAAGGGGAGTACTGGGCCGGCCCCGGGGGCGGGGGCGGGGGGGGGGGCGCAGCAAAGATGCTAAACTTCTGCGGGAGGCCGCCCCCCCACCCCCACCCCACCCCCCGGACTGCACGCGGAGCGGAAAAGCATGTAGTCAGATTTGGCCTTCTTCAGGTTCCCGAGGGATCCGGCCAGATGCCAGAAGTGGGTGGGAAATCGTAGGAGAGCAGACTTAGAAGATAAAACACCTGAACAACTAAATAAACATTATGGATGATGTGCCAAACACTCCGAGACCTCTGTGATCTGTAGAACTAGTCCTTATAGGACAGTTCTTCGAGATAATGCAATACCAACAATAGGTGATCTTACCAGTCATTTGAACAATCCACATAGTAGACACAGAAAACGAATAAAAGAATTGAGCGAAGATGAAATCAGGACACGGAAACAGGAAAAAATTAACGAAACTTCTGAAAGGGAACAAAAACAAACATAGAGCGATCAGAACTCCAATACAGAAGGGGGTGAAGAACAGGATGAAGACATTTTACCTTTAACCCTTGAAGAGAAAGTAAACAAAAGAATACTGTAAAATCTTTATTTGAAGTTTTGATTCTTATGGGAAAACAAAACAGAAGTCTAGATCAGCGGTTCTCAACCTGTGGGTCGCAACCCCTTTGGGGGTCGAACGACCCTCTCAGAGGGGTCGCCTAAGACCATCGGAAAACACCCCTATAATTACATATTGTTTTTGTGATTAATCACTAGGCTTTCCTTATGTTCAACCTGTAACAATGAAATTGGGGGTCACCACAACATGAGGAACTGTATTCAGAGGTTGCGGCATTAGGAAGGTTGAGAACCACTGCTCTAGATGGACATGAAGCTGATGAAATCCCAGAAGGCCTCTTCACTCCGGATGACAGGCAGGCAGGCAGCCACTGCTCTAGATGGACATGAAGCTGATGAAATCCCAGAAGGCCTCTTCACTCCGGATGACTTTCAGGCAGGCAGGCAGGCAGGCAGGCAGGCAGGCAGGCAGGCAGGCACTGTCGGAGTGCCCGATAAATTCTGGTGAAGAGGGTCGCTCTGAGAAAGCCCTTTTGAGACCACAGCAGTCAACGCACCATTCTGTTCAAAAGTACAAGCAGAAGCAGATGCTAGAGATCCGTGAGAGCCGCATTCGGGGAAGGAACGCTCAGGGGAGTGAGAGACTCCCCCTTCTTTTCCATGGCCACTGACAGACGGACGCACGCACGCACGCACGCACGCACGCACGTAGTGGACACAGCAGGGCAAGAGCACCTGCCCGCGTTGGTGAGGTTTGCTGACGAAGCTCGTGACCTGAGAGAGGAATCTGTGGGTTTCCTGCCTTCTGAAGCCGCTGCCGAAATTTTGGCTATGACGTTTCACACTACGAGACCGGAGAAGTGGGGATTACGCATGGAATATTGTCGTGGCCAGGCTTACATTGTGTCCAGTGGATTTCCTTCCGAAACTAAAGTTGTTGCTTCTGGACCTTTGGAGAAACATCCCTCCCCAAGCTGTCTACACACTCTGCTCTTCCCTGTGCCTCAAGTACGCGGTCGGCAAAATCGGTGCCTGTCACCGGAGCGTCTGTTGCGTTTGGAACAATTGAGGGAGTTTGATCTTTTTTCCACCCGTCACCACAACCGCTTTTAGAGCTTGACAGTGTCATTTCTGTCCTCTTTCAGAACAACGAAGAAAGCGGTCAAGAACTGAAGGAAATTTGCCATTCTCAGGGGACAGGCAGGCGCGCACGATGCTTTTGAAATCGCAGTGGAGCTCCTGCAAGCACTTGTTTTCTGTGTAGGCGGTACACAAGAGGACACACATAGTAGATGGGAAAACTGTACAGCGGGCCGAGCATTCCCACTCTGCAGTGCAGCAACAGATTTTGATTTCGTGGTTACCATTGTCGTTCTTTTCTTTTGATATATATTTTATTGATTTTTTTTTTTCAGAGAGGAAGGGAGAGAGATAGAGAGCCAGAAACATCGATGAGAGAGAAACATCCATCAACTGCCTCCTGCATACCTCCTACTGGGGATGTGCCCGCAACCAAGGCACATGCCCCTGACCGGAATCGAACCTGGGACCCTTCAGTCCTCAGGCCGACGCTCTACCCACTGTGCCAAACTGGCCACGGCTACCATTGTCGTTCTTAAAAAAGACGTTCTACCTTTGACAAGAGCCTCTGGGAAAAATCTCCAGGGTCAGACCTCTGATGTGTTCTTTGCAGCCGGCCAGTAGCTCGACCGGGGGCGCTGCGTTTGCTACGTGAAGTGATGGAAGATACCGAAGGTGATCGTGAATTTTGGTTTGAGGAAGCCACCCATCCGGCAACCACATTTGCTATTTCAGATATGAAGCTCCCCGGGAAGTTCCACAGAGCTCAGCGAGGGAACCTGGAGTCTCAGCCGACCTACCTCTGAGAGGTGCTGCTATAAAGAGCCTCTGACTGTTCCAGCAGTGGACCGCATTGTTCAGGAACTGAGAGAGGTAGTCTCAGAACAGCACCCACCCCAAAGCTCTTCGATGCTGATCTCTGGTCCCCCCTGTCACGGGACGGATGAAATTCAATACGCCGGAGGAGCACCAGGCTGACATGTACGGCAGCGACTTACCCAATCCCGATGCACTCTCAGCTGAGCTGCATTGTTGGAGAATCAAGTGGAAACCCAGAGGAAAAGATATAGAGCTTCCATCCACCGTGTATGAAGCCCTCCACCTGCCAGACATCAAGTTTTTTCCTCATGTTTATACGTTGGTTGCTAAAGGTCCTACGAATTCTCCCTGTGATGAAGGTTGAGAACGAACGCTATGAAAACGGGCGAAAGCGTCTCAAAGCACACCGGAGGAACACTTTGACAGGGCAAAGGTCAAGTAGCTTAGCTTTGCTTAACATGCATTTCGATGTGAGACATGATTTGGACTTAATGGTGGACACATACATCAAACTCTACAGAACTAAGTCAGAGCTTCCTACAGATAATTCCGAAAGTGTCGGAAATCCCCGAGAGACTTTTAAAATGCGTTCTCTCTTGTATTTGATATTGAAAAAAAATCTAAGAAATTTGAAAGGAAACATAGAGAAGCTGTAAGATATAGGTGGGTCACTTAATCACGGGCTATCTGGAGTAGAGTAGCCACTGATCCTCTGCTTAAATGGCCCCGGTGTGAACCCTCACGCTTTGGAGAACTAACTGTTGTTCTTCCAGAGGGCGGCGGCGGCGGGCACCGGAAGGAAGCGCCGCGTTGCACTGCTGCGTGATCTCTGCCGATGGCACTTTGGGCTTGTTTCAGTGAGGTCATGGCAGACACCACATTCATTGTCACAGTTGTTGGGCATTGAGTTATCCGTTCTTTGAAGAAATAAATTTTGAGAAGGTGTGGGAGGAATCTGTTTCATAAAATTGTGCAATGAAGCTCACGACTAACCTCTGACTAGCAGGAGTTTTAAGTAAGCCACGAGAAATCTGTAACCAACAGTGAAATGACCAGATGGTGAAAGAAACGTGAGCTTGCCAGGCAAGGATTCCGGTGAGGATTTCTGTCTTTATTCGATGATCTTAAACAAATGACTGTGAAACATTGCGGGAAGAACCCGCCATCGTTACACCCACGCCTGGGTGTCGCTGTTTACATTCCCCTGTTGAGCCTATATCCTTATAAGCTTTTTAGCAAGAATATGTGGCACACTTCCGTTTCGTGGTCAAGACAGGATCAGAGGCCATGGATACTGACAGCAGATCGGTCTGTTTCATTCTGTCTGTTTCCGTGGTTACATCTACTGCCGCGTCTCGATTTAGTCAATTTTGTACAGTTTATGTCAACATAAATAAAATGTGAATTTGTTTAATGGAAAAACAAAACAGCGAAATTAAAACGGGGGTGGGGGGTGGGGGTGGAGAGGATAAGAGGGAGGGGTTGACCTTTGCCATTTTTTCGAAATGGCGGCTTCCAAGCCCCTGGAGCCAAAAGGGAGGCTGCCTAAACTCCCTTCTTTGACAGAAAGGGTGACTCCTTTAGTCCCACACAATTGTGGACGACGAAAGGGGCCACATGCTAACCCCACGAGCTCAGGGAAGGCCTGCGCGGCGGTCTTGCAAACCGAAAGGCCTAAAGCCACCGCAGGGATGGTCTGAAGGGAGACTGTTACTAAGAGCAGTTGTGGTGGCTGGTCGCGTCCTGGGGCCTGAGTCTTCCCTGACCAGGTCAGCGTTTACCTTAACTGAACCTATGGTCCTTTTGCATCTAAGACAACATACCTCTGAAATGTCATAGAAGCTTATAACGTTAGCCCCCCTACTCTCCCCGCCTCCCGTCCTCCCCTTCCCCCCAGCTCCGCGGCCCACCGCCCCCCCCCCCCCCACACACACACACACAAGGAAATGCCCCTGGGCGCCCTGCAGGAAAGAGACCATAAATTCCTTCATTGTTATTGTTATCACAGTGTATTGTTGCCTGTTAACTATCTATCCTGCACCCACCTAAGGAAAAGAAGTAGGTGTGGCCCTGGCTGGGTTTGTCTCAGTGGGTAGAGCCGATGTCAGCCTGTGGCGGACCTTAAGGTCCCGGGTTCGATTCGGGGCCAGGGAGCATGCCCGCCCTGGTCAGGGGCTCGAGCCCCACTATGGGGCGTGCAGGAGGCCGCCGATCCACGATTCTCCCTCATCAATGATGTTTCTCTCTCGCTCCCTCTCTGCAATCAACTAAAAATGTATTTTTTTAAAAAGAAGTATGCATCTATCATTTTGCTTTACATCCAATCCCAGAGGTGTACCCCCACTCCCCACCCCACCCCACCCTTCCCTCCCTCATCTATCACCAGTGGATTTCCTGTAACCCACTTATGTCTCCTCCTTGGATTGGATTGTCATGTATAAAACAAAGTAACGCCCCAGCCGGTTTTGGTCAGTGGGTAGAGCATCGGCCTGGAGACCGAAGGGTCCCGGGTTCGATTTCAGTCAAGGGCGCAGGCCCGGTTGTGGGCTCGATCCCCAGTAGCGGGTGTTTCTATCGCTCTCTCCCTCTCCCTTCCTCTCAGAAATCAATGAAAATGTATTAAATAATAATTTAGAGAAAGAATGAATAAAACACAGTGAAAAACAGCCATTCTCCGGAGCATTGTCCCAACCCCTTGAGATTCTGCTTCCCGGCAAGTGTGGACAGTTTGGCTCAAGTAAACTCATAAAAGTTCTCTACGGGTTTGCGTGTTTTTCCGTGAACACGACGTATACACCTGCTGGTTTCTGAGGGCGAGGCAACAGAATCTGTCCACGAGGTCTGCTGTGAAACTGTAGAGGCGTCTGTTTCTGCTATCCAAAGCCAGGTCACCCTTAGAAAGAGTGTAGAAAACAACCACAACAAAAGACAAAAATTGGATTTACAAAGAGAAAACACACAGAAGCGAACCTAGGGATGCTCCGAGGACTGTGAGAGGGTATCTCCCCTTCTCCTCACTCATACCGCTTTTGGAAAAATGGCAATGATCCTAAGAGGTGAAGGTACTGAAGCTCTCGGAGACGCCCACCGACCGGGGCTACTTTACCCGTTCTTTACCCTACCCAACCAAGTCTCCCTCTCCCTGGGAGTCAAGCTCGTGTGCCGACAGCGGTAGGTAGGTAGGTAGGTAGGTAGGTAGGTAGGTAGGTAGGGGTACCTGACCGACCGACCGACCGACCGACGGCTGTTTTAAAATCAGAACCTGTCCCCTTTCAATGAGGGCATGGGACAGGGGCAACCTATATTTTCCTGCTCAAATCGTCCCCAATTCACCTGATAGGGACAGAGAGTTTTGTCTCTGTCTGTCTGCCTGTCTGTCTGCGTGTTTGTCTTTAAGCCAGTGACACCAACATATGTTGGTTGTTGGTTTTTGTGGGGTTTTATTAGAAGGGTCATGTGTATGTAGACTTCAATGAGCCAGAGGCTGAACCAAAGGGGGAGAATGATGATTTTTATTTTTTTAAAAATATATTTAATTGACATTTTTAGAGAGAGGAAGGGAGAGGGATAGAGAGTTGGAAACATCGATGAGAGAGAAACATCCATCAGCTGCCTCCTGCACACTCCCTACTGGGCATGTGCCCGCAACCAAGGTACCTGCCCTTGACCGGAATTGAACCTGGGACCCTTGAGTCCGCAGGCTGATGCTCTATCCCAGTGATGGCGAACCTATGACACAACTCTTTTTTTTTTTTGGTTGATTTTTCTTTGTTAAATGGCATTTAAATATATAAAATGAATATCAGAAATATAAGTCTTTGTTTTACCATGGTTGCAAATATCAGAAAATTTCTATATGTGACAGGGCACCAGAGTTAAATTAGGGTTTTTCAAAATGCTGGCATGCCGATCACAAAAGGTTCACCATCGCTGCTCTGTCCACTGAGCCAAACCGGTTAGGGCGAGAATGATGATTTTTAAAAAGGGAACATCCCGAGAGGAATCTCATCTTGAGACCGAGTGAACGTATGTATGTTTGCCAACAGTCCTTCCTCCATGATGAACTTCCACGACAGAGCCCGAGCGACCCGATTTATGGTGGGCCCGCCTCCGCTCAGAATGGCCTCAAGCAGCCCCAGAGGCTGGCAGAGACGCCTCTCACACTCGGCTAGGCTCACTACCCATGTGTCTCCTCCGTAGATGGGGAACCAGGCCGCGGTACCTTGAGAGTCCCCTTTTTGGGGGTACATACTCACCAAAACTTGGGAGAAATTAGACTCAGGTGGTCCCTCCATCCAAGAAAATTAAAAAAAAAAAAAAGGCTAATCTTCTCTGGCAACCTACTCCACCCCCCCCCCCACCCCCACCCCCACCCCCCACCCCCGCCCCGCTAGAAAGCGGACGAGGGAGAGGTTTGGCCAATTCCTGGCACCACGGAGTTGAATGCTACCCATCCTGCCTGCAGCTAGACCCATTTTGGAATGTTAGGGGCACGCCCCGTCTTTCCAGGCCCCTGTGGGCACGACCGCCTTCCTGGTTATCCTTGTCTTTTTTTTGTGTGTGTGTGTGTGTGTGTGTGTGTGTGTGTGTGTGTGTGTGCGGGTGATGTAAAGTGCTTTATATTGCTGAGGATCCCAAGAGCTTCAAGGTCGCTGTCTAGGGGCTGGCAGTGAAATCCCCTACCCAGCGGAGGCTTTTGTGAGCAGGGACGGCTGGGACTTGAGCATTTCAGCCCCATGGAAGGCATGGCGGTGTGGTTGGGGGTGAGGGGAGGTAGGAAGAGGCACAAGGTGAGCGGGGGTGGGGGGGTGGGGGGAGGGGGAGCAGACTGTGCTCGTCTCCCCAACTCTGAGCTCAGTGCATTCACCGACGTCACCATGGGAGCCTGGAATGGGCCATGGTGGGAGTATTTACGCCACAGAAATTGCCCAGATGCTACACTCAAGGATTCTCCCTGCCCGGAAAACTGGTTTCCCGGGGCACCCACCGGGAGCATGCCGCACCTCCTGAGCTGGTTCTGAGTCCACCGCAAGCCTGGCTGCTGTGACGAGCTGCCACTCCCCCATGTGGGGCAGTGCCATCTCCCACCACCTGGACAGAACACAGGTGGGCTGGACCAAGGGGGACCTGACCTGGGGATCCCGTCCCTGCCTGGAGCCTGCCCTGGCTTGGCAGCCTCAGCCTGTCTGTCCACTGAGAGCTTCAGCCCCGGACTGAAGTGGTGTCCGCCGAAAGGCAGCTCGGAGCTGAGGATAAAACCCTTTTGCTCAGTGGCTCCCAGCAGGCAAGAGGGCCACGTGTAGCCACTCAGAGGTCATGAGGGCTTGGTCACCCAGGGCTGACCAAGGGCAGCTGTGGGGGCTGAGATGAAAGGATTGGCCTTGGGGGTGGGGTGTGGGTGTGGGTGGTCTGAGTGATTCACCGCAGGACCTGGGAACCAGGCTGTGTGGAGAGTGGAGAGCCAGGCGCACACCTGTGTGCAGAACCAGGGCAGGAGAGAGAGCCCAGCTCCCAGATGGGGGAGGGAAATGACCGGCCAGGGTGGGACAGCCCCCACAGACACAGATTTCCGCTGGACCCACAGGGACCTTGGGGCTCAAATACACTCACAGGAAGCAACTCGGCTTTCCCCCTGCCCGCGTGACTCCGCTCTCCCCCGCCCCTCCCCGCCGCAGGCCCAGAGGCTCAGTTCAGCACTGAGAGGGAAGCCCCTGACCTGAGGGCGGAGAGGAAGGGAGCTGGGGTGGGGGATGGGGAGCAGGGGGTGGGGTAGGGAGCAAGCGGGAGGGGAGGAGGTCAGGGCGATTCCTTCCAATGGATCTCTCTCCGAGGCTTCATTCAAATGCAGAGAGCTCTCCGGTGACGTCAGGGCCTCGGACCTCGCCTCGGGCTCTCTGAGTCCCCCACCCTCAGGCCCGCCCGCAGCTCACCAACTTGAGGGAGGGAAGGAGGCTGTTTGAGAAACCGACCAGCCAGTCCGGGTGGAAAAGAGTGCCCTCTACCTGCCAACCCAGGAACCAGCCCTCACCCGTTTGGGAATGCCGCGAAGGGGTGGGGAGCGGGAGGGAGGGGTTTGAGGGGGCGTGAGTCCAGGGTCCGAGGCGAAGATCAACAGTAGATCTCGGCGTCTTAGATCCCCTGGGAAGAGAGGCATAGGTAGGAGTGGAGTGATGAAGACCCCCGGAGGCCTGGGGAAGGATGATTTGACTCAATAACCCCGGGTCACCGGACCAGCCAGCACACTCTGTTCCAGTTGCCGGTTTTTATCATCCATCCCTCCACCCCCGCGCCCCCCAGGTTCGATTCAGGCCAGGGGCAGCGGTCTGGATCCCCAGCGTGCCGCCCCCCCCCCCCCACCCCCGCCACCTCCCAGTAGGGGGTGTGCAGAAGGCAATGGATCCATGATTATCTTTCCTCATTGATCTCTCTCTCTCTCTCTCTCTCTCTCTCTCTCTCTCTCTATCTCTCTCTCTTCCTCTTTGAAATCAATAAGAACACTATATATATGATTGACCTTTTTCACGGAAGGTAGCGGCCTAGGATGTGACTACCCACCATCACTGTTTTCTAGTTAAACTTTTAATTTCCGTCCATGGATGTATGGATGTGTGGATGGATGGATGTGTCCTCCCTCCCTCCCTCCCTCCCTCCCTCCCTCCCTCCCTCCCTCCCTCCGCCCACCCGTCCGCTCACCCGCTTTCCACGGGAAATCCTCAGTCTCATATCACACACTCACTGGTGATTTCACTCGCTGCCTCCTTGCTCCCCGTGAAAAAGAGGAAGGAAAATGGACAAACCTGAAAGAGCCCCAGAGGCGACAACTGTGAACCAAGTGCACACACATGTGTGCGTGTGTGGCATTTGTCAACAACGTAAGAAATGTTCCAACCTGTGAAGAATTTCTGTGAGTGTCTTTCAGCCAAACTGTTCAGAAATGTCGCACACATGGCGAGAAGCACAATCTCAACGGTGGGAGATGATGTTCTGAGGCATGGCAATGTCGCACCCCCCCCCCCTATTTTATACACTCCAATCCATAGAGGAGACCGTACGTACGTGGGTTACATGAAATCGACTGGTGACATTTTAGGGAGACGGGAGAAAGCAGAGCGGGCAACAACCAACACCACCACCCCACCACCACCCCGCCTCTCCCTCCCCCTCCCGCCCCCACACACAGGTGTCCTCTCATTGGGCGAAGCACCTGTGACTCTAAAGTCGTGATCCCGACCCCGGGACTTGTATTAAAAATCAAGCTAAAGGAGTGTGAATGTAAACTGTAGGCTTATCAAAGGTTCAGAGGAGGTCTGTGTTTTACCACCATTGAAAGAAAACAAACCAAGAAAGAGATCAAGGGTCAAAACACCCTCTCTTGGACTGGGAGTGAGAGAGCTCCTGCATCTGTCCAAGAGGGTCATCGGCAGTGTGCAAAGCCAGGGTTCAGCAACAGGGGATATTGTCTTCCTCTCAGGGATCCTGAGAAGTCTCCATGACAGTAAGGGGGTGGGTAGGGGGTGGGTGCTGTCGTTAAAGAGGCAAGGCGAACAGGGAGAGTTTGATTCAGATCAAGGGCTCATGCCTGCCCAGGTCATGGTCTCGAGCCCCACTAGGGGGCATGCAGGAGCTGGCCAATCCATAATTCTCTCTCATGGATGATGTTTCTATCTCTCTCCCTGGCTCCCTCTCCCTTCCTCTCTGAAATCAATGAAAATACATCTTAAAAAAAAAAAAGGAAGCATGTGTCTATCATTTTACTTTTTAAAAAAAATATTTTATTGATTTCAGAGAGGAAGGGAGAGAGAAAGAGAGAGAGAAACATCAGCGATGAGAGAAAATCGTGGATTGTCCGCCTCCAGCATGTCCCTCACAGCTAGGGCTATCATTTCACTTTTTATCCAATCCCACAGGACCCCCCCCCCCCCCACCGCCACTCCCCACCCCACTCCACCCCACCTTTGCCTGCCTGCCTCCCTCCCTCCCTCCCTCCCTCCTTTATTTATCACCAGTGGATTGTCTGTAACCCGCTTACATCTCCTCCTTGGATTGTCGTGTATAAAACAAAGTGCCGCCCCGGCCTGTTTTGGTCAGTGGGTAGAGCATCGGCCTGGGGACCCGAAGGGTCCGGGGTTCCATTCCAGTCCAGGGCGCAGGCCCGGGTCACGGGCTTGATCCCCAGTAGGGGGTGTGCAGGAGGCAGCAGATGGGTGATTCTCTCTCATGGTAGATGCTTCTATGGCTCTCTCTCCCTCCCTCTCCCTTCCTCTCTGAAATCAATGAAGATATATTTTTAAAAGCCACACAAATGTATTCTTGCACTTCCATGTAGTAAAAAGCATACTTGTACAATGTTTCATACTTGCATTTTGTGTTATTAAAACAGTGACGGGCATGGGGGGAAGGGGAGTACTGGGCCGGCCCCGGGGGCGGGGGCGGGGGGGGGGCGCAGCAAAGATGCTAAACTTCTGCGGGAGGCCGCCCCCCCCCCCCCCCCCCCGGGACTGCACGCGGAGCGGAAAAGCATGTAGTCAGATTTGGCCTTCTTCAGGTTCCCGAGGGATCCGGCCAGATGCCAGAAGTGGGTGGGAAATCGTAGGAGAGCAGACTTAGAAGATAAAACACCTGAACAACTAAATAAACATTATGGATGATGTGCCAAACACTCCGAGACCTCTGTGATCTGTAGAACTAGTCCTTATAGGACAGTTCTTTGAGATAACGCAATACCAACACTAGGTGATCTTACCAGTCAACTTTACCCGTTCTTTACCCTGCCCAAACAAGTCTCCCTCTCCCTGGGAGTCAAGCTTGTGTGCCAACAGCGGTAGGTAGGGGTACCTAACCGACCGAGGGCTGTTTTAAAATCAGATACTGTCCCCTTTCAATGAGTGCATGGGACAGGGGCAACCTATATTTATTTTCCTGGTCAAATCGTCCCCAATTCACCTGATAGGGAGAGAGAGGTTTGTGTTTGTCTGTCTGTCTGTCTGTGTGTTTTTGTCTTTAAGCCAGTGATGCCAACATATGTTTGGTTGCTGGTTTTCGTGGGTTTGTTTGTTTGCTTGTTTTTTTTTAGAAGGGTCATGTGTATGTAGACTTCAATGAGCCAGAGGCTGAACCAAAGGGGGAGAATGATGATTTTTATTTTTTTTAAAATATATTTTATTGATATTTTTAGAGAGAGGAAGGGAGAGGGATAGAGAGTTAGAAACTTCGATGAGAGAGAAACATCCATCAGCTGCCTCCTGCACACTCCCTACTGGGGATGTGCCCACAACCAAGGTACATGCCCTTGACCGGACTGGAACCTGGGACCCTTGAGTCCGCAGACTGAGGCTCTATCCCAGGGGTGGGCAAACTTTTTGACTCGAGGGCCACAATGGGTTCTTTTTTTTTTTTTAAATATATTTTATTGATTTTTCACAGAGAGGAAGGGAGAAGGATAGAGAGTTAGAAACATCGATGAGAGAGAAACATCGAACAGCTGCCTCCTGCACATCTCCCACCGGGGATGTGCCCACAACCCAGGTACATGCCCTTGACCGGAATCGAACCTGGGACCTCTCAGTCCGCAGGCCGACGACGCTCTATCCACTGAGCCAAACCGGTTTCGGCCACAATGGGTTCTTAAACTGGACCGGAGGGCCGGAACAAAAGCATGGATGGAGTGTTTGTGTGAACTAATATAAATTCAAAGTAAACATCATTACATAAAAGGGTACGGTCTTTTTTTTTTTTTTTTTTTTTTTTTTTTTTTTTTTTTTTTAGTTTTATTCATTTCAAACGGCCCGTAGTTTGCCCACGGCTGCTCTATCCACTGAGCCAAACCCGTTAGGGCGAGAATGATGATTTTTAAAAAGGGAACATCCCCAGAGGAACCTCATCTGGAGACCGACTGAACGTATGTTTGCCAACCGCCCTTTCTCCATGATGAACTTCCACGAGAGCCCGAGCTACCCGATTCGTGGGGGAACCGCCCCACTCAGAATGGCCCCAAACAGCCCCAGAGGCTGGCAGAGATGCCTCTCGCTCTCGGGCTCGCTACCCATGTGTCTCTGTAGATGGGGAACCGGGCCGCGGTAACTTGAGAGTCCCCTTTTGGGGGGGTACATACTCACCAACACGTGGGAGAAATGAGACTCAGGGGATCCCTCCAGGGGAGAAAAAAAAAGAGGGTAATGTTCTTTGGCAACCTAGCCCGGCCCCCGCTCTAAAGCAGACCATGGAGAGCTTTGGCCATTTCCTGGCACCAGGGTTGAATGCTACCCACGCTGTGTGCAGGGTTGAGCCGAGAGAGGCGATTGTGGAAGAGCACCTAAATAGACGGGGCGGGAGGCCAGGGTGGGGGTGGGGGTGGGGGGAGGCTACAGGAGAGCAGAACGGGCCTTGGGCCTCACAAACTCAGAGACCCAAAGTAACCGCCAAAGATGGTCTGAAATGAAAACTCTTGTCACTAAAAGCAGTGGATGGCAGGTAGCCATTTGCTAATCTGGAATCTTCCCTGCTTTGACCAAAGTCCACCTTTACCTTCACTAATCCCGTCTTTGGCCCAATAGGAGAAGTATATTCCTTTGGAATGTCAGAGGCACGCCCGTCTTTCCAGACCCCTGACCTGAGGGTTGAGAGGAAGGGAGCTGGGGTGGGGGATGGGGAGTAGAGGGTGGGGTAGGGAGCAAGCGGGAAGGGAGGAGGTCAGGGCGATTCATTCCAATGGATCTCTCTCCGAGGCTTCATTCAAATGCAGAAAGCTCTCCGGTGACGTCAGGGCCTTGGACCTCGCCTCGGGCTCTCTGAGTCCCTCCCCTCAGGCCCGCAGCTCACCAACTTGAGGGAGGGAAGGAGGCTGTTTGAGAAACCGGCCCGGCCTGTCCGGGTGGAAAAGAGTGCCCTCTACCTGCCAACCCAGGAACCAGCCCTCACCCGTTTGGGAATCCCGCGAGGGAGTGGGGAGCCGGAGGGAGGGGTTTGAGGGGCGTGAGTCCAGGGTCCAAGGCGAAGATCAACAGTAGATCTCGGCGTCTTAGATCCCCTAGTTGGAGAGGCATAGGTAGGAGTGGAGCGATGAGGGCCCCGGGGAGGCCTGGTGAGGGATGATTTGACTCAATAACCCCTGGTCACCAGACCGGCCAGCACACTCTGCTCCAGTTGCCGGTTTTTATCATCCATCCCTCCACCCCCGCGCCCCACCCCCCACGGCTCACACCGCTCCAAGTGTGCCACTCACGACAGACACCCTTTTATCATTCATCTTTAACTTCCCCGTGGACGGACGGACGAACGGATGGATGAATGGATGTGTTAACATAAAAAAATAATCAAATCTGTGGAGAATGTCTGTGAGTTCATTTGAGGCAATTGCCAGGAAGCAGATTCTCAACATATTGGGATAACACTCCGTAGAATGGAGGGTGTGTGTGTGTGTGTGTGTGTGTGTGTGTGTTAACCTTGTTGTATACATGTCAAGCAAAAGAGGAGATGTAAGTGGTTGGTGATAGATGAGGGAGGCCAGAGAAGGCAAAGCGGGGGGGGGGGGGGGGGGGGAGTGGGGGGGGTGTGGTGGTGTTGGAAACCTCTGGGATTGGATAAAAATTAAAATAAAATGACAGACACATACTTCTCTTACTTAGGTTGGTGTAGGATAAGTAACGGTCAGCAATGTACTCAATAAAAATGAGGGGATTTAACAAGGAAAATTACACCCTAGCCGGTTTGGCTCAGTGGATTTAGAGCGTCGGCCTGCAGGCTAAAGGGTCCCAGGTTTTATTCAGGCCAAGGGCACATGCACAGGTTGCGGGCTGGATCCCCAGCGATCCCCCCCCCCCCCCCCCCCGGCCCCACCTCCCAGTAGGGGGTGTGCAGGAGGCAGTGGATCAATGATTATCATCTTTCATCCTCTCTGTCTCTCTCTCTCTCCATCTTTGAAATCAATAAAAACACTATAAAAAAGTAAAAGATTGACCTTGGTCAGGGAAGGTAGCGGCCTAGGACATGACTACTCACCATCACTGTTTGTTAAACTTTTAATTTCCGTCCATGGATGCATGGATGGATGGATGGATGGATGGATGGATGTGTCCTCCCTCCCTCCCTCCCTCCCTCCCTCCCTCCCTTCCTCCCTCTGCCCACCCGTCCGCTCACCCGCTTTCCACGGGAAATCCTCAGTCTCATATCACACACTCACTGGTGATTTCACTCGCTGCCTCCTTGCTCCCCGTGAAAAAGAGGAAGGAAAATGGACAAACCTGAAAGAGCCCCAGAGGCGGCAACTGTGAAGCAAGTGCACGCACATGTGTGCGTGTGTGGCATTTGTCAACAACGTAAGAAATGTTCCAACCTGTGAAGAATTTCTGTGAGTGTCTTTCAGCCAAACTGTTCAGAAATGTCGCACACACGGCGAGAAGCACAATCTCAACGGTGGGAGATGATGTTCTGAGGCATGGCAATGTCGCCGCCCCCCCCCCCCCTATTTTATACACTCCAATCCAAAGAGGAGACCGTACGTGGGTCACATGAAATCGACTGGTGACATTTTAGGGAGGCGGGAGAAAGCAAAGCGCCCCCCCCCCCACACACACACACGAGTCCTCTCATTGGGCGAACCACCGTGACTCTAAAGTCGTGATGCTCACCCCGGGAGTTGTATTAAAAATCAAGCTAAAGGAGTGTGATTGTAAACTGTAGGCTTATCAAAGGTTCAAAGGAGGTCTGTGTTTACCACCATTGAAAGAAAACAAACCAAGAAAGAGATCAAGGGTCAAAACAGCCTCTCTTGGACTGGGAGTGAGAGAGCTCTTGCATCTGTCCAAGAGGGTCATCGGCAGTGTGCAAAGCCAGGGTTCAGCAACAGGGGATATTTTCTTCCTCTCAGGGATCCTGCGAAGTCTCCATGACAGTAAGTGGGTGGGTGCTGTCATTGAAAAGGCTAGGTGAGCAGGGAGAGCTATGGCATTTACAGGCATACTCTATCTACTTTTCCTTTCACAGCATTTACACAATGCATTAATGTTTAGTTTTGAACGGCATTACTTCTTGAGTCTCCTCCTCCTCCTCCTCCTCCTCCTCCTCCTCCTCCTCCTCCTCCTGCAGCAGCAGCAGCAGATGGCTGTTGTTTCCAATTCTTTGGTTGATACTCAGGTGTAGGACGAATGTATGTATGTATGTATGTATGTATGTATGTATACTGTGTGTGAGCCCCAGGATGGACAGAATCTCGGGGGGGGGGGGGCGGCGAGTGGAATAGACTGGAGTGGAGTGGAGGAGATCAGGAACAAGAGGAAGGGATAGAGTTGGAGGGAGGCAGGAGGGAAGCTGGGGAAGAGAGAATGACAAAATGCCAAAGGACCTCGTTAGTTAATGACACCGGGCATGGCTATTATTCTGAGTTTTTTGTTTGTTTTCCTCGAATGCCACCTACGCAGAAAACAATCTGTGTGAAGTTAAACTAAGGTCACCCAAACAAGAATAAAAACTACCCATTGACTGCAAGGCTATGTAGTAGGTCGCCCACTGCTTGCACTTGGCAGAGACTCAAATCTGAGGCAAGGGGTATTAGCGGGGAAGCTGGAGTAGAAGAGGGAGAGGTGTGTGACGTATTCCATGAGGTGGAGCACATTTGCACACCCCCACCCCCCACCCCCCGCCTTGGAACGAAGTTTAGGGGGTCTGTGGGTGCGGAAGGGCTGAAAAAGTAGAGGAAAAAAGGAAGGAAGGAAGGAAGGAAGGAAGGAAGGAAGGAAGGAAGGAAGGAAGGGAAAGAAAGAAGAAAGGAAGGAAAGAATAAGAAAAAGAAAGAGGAAAGTCCTCAGTTCAGTCCTGACTATGAGTTTCTGGGGCATGGCATGGCACGGCACGGCACACCCGGTCGGTCACCGCCAGTGGTGTGGTTTGTGGTCCACTTCAGTCCATCTAATACCTTTCCTGGCTGGGGAGAGTTCCTATGGATCACAAGGACAAACCCAAAGGACGACAAAGTTCAGAATGCCCAACTCACGTCTGCCCATTTCTTTTCTTTTTTTTTTTTTTTTTTAATATATTTTATTGATTTTTTACAGAGAGGAAGGGAGAGAGATAGAGAGTTAGAAACATCGATGAGAGAGAAACATCGATCAGCCGCCTCCTGCACATCCCCCACTGGGGATGTGCCTGCAACCCAGGTACATGCCCTTGACCGGAATCGAACCCGGGACCCCTCAGTCCGCAGGCCGACGCTCTATCCACTGAGCCAAACCGGTTTTGGCACACGTCTGCCCATTTCTACATGACAAAGCCATCCATAGTGTCCAAGTGACGTGACCTGCATTTTTCATGTCTGGAAAAGAAGTTTCCATTTGAGGTACAGGTACTGCTTTGTGTTATTTATAATTGATGTGCCTCCATCCAAAGTGGTAGTATGGCGATCCACTGTCTTCCATTCACGCGCCTCTGTCTGCGGACTGCGCAAGCGCTGTCCCTGATTTAGCTCCGCCCTGTCCCTGTGACGACAACGGACCAACCCGGCCCTCTGGTCGACCTCGCTTTGAGGCTTATAAAAGCGGTCGCCAGGAAGGTGGGGGTGGCGCATGACAAGGACAGGTTGCATCGTCATCACGTCATCACCAGGGTGGTGAGAACGCAGGGTCGGCCACGGGCCGGGGGGGGGGGGGGGGGGGGGGGTTTGGAAGCTTCATATTCATATTCATTCTCTCTCTCTCTCTCTCTCTCTCCCACCTAGCAGTCAAGAAGAACAGACACTTCCACACCATGCGAATGAAGGACTGTCAGAGTTTGAAATTTCCTCCACGAGCGAATAAGGGGCGATTTAGGAATTTCCTTTAAGTGAACACGCCCCGCACTGTGCCGCCGCCGCCTGGAAACATCCCTAAAGGGTTGAAGGGTTGATAGTAATAGAAACAGGAATGGTAAGCATTGCAACGTGTTTCCTGGGGTTTTGTTTGTTTGAGAGACCTATAAATGTATAACGCTGTGATAAGCTTGCAACTTCACCAGTGCATTGTAATCTATGTAAATGTGGATTCACGATAAGAATGTCTTCGGGCTGCACAAATAAATAAATAAATAAACAAGTAAGTAAGTAAGTAAGTAAGTAAGTAAATAAATAAATAAATAAATAGTAAATGTGGATTCATGATAAGACTGTACCATTCGCCGAACCGGTTTGGCTCAGTGGATAGAGCATCAGCCTGCGGACTCAAGGGTCCCGGGTTCGATTCCGGTCAAGGGCATGTACCCTGGTTGCGGGCACGTGCAGGAGGCAGCTGATCGGTC